>NW_017387817.1:1540-98526 GCF_000349305.1 Malassezia sympodialis ATCC 42132 | reverse complement strand
GTGCTAGTCAGTTTTTATGTGTCGTGGGCGCCTAATGTCCCTCGAGGATACGCTATTCACCTTTCAATCGCTGTCCAAACATCCCCGGGTGGTCTGCCGGATCGTCCAGTGTAGGGGGAAGGGTCATTTCCAGCGATTCCCCCCCGCCTGCGACAAAGAGGACGTCCTCTTTCCTTCCTGGCTCCACCACATTTTAGGGAGCGGACAAGCCGATGGTATTTGTAGATAATTCTCATGCACTACCGACGATCATGACCGACTTTCAAAAGATCATCGCAGGTCACAGCCAATGGATTCTCACCAGGGAGCGGCCCAAGCGTCCACCTACATGCAGCTACATTAATAGGATATAGGCCATTTTTGCTCCACTTGCCTCTATGCCCATGCATCTTGGCCTTACCGTAGTCTTCCCCATTAGGGGATAGTCGTAGTAGTAGTAACATCAGCAGCAAGCGCTCCTCGCACGATGACGAGAGATGCTGATTCATTTGCGCACACCCCTGCTCGAATCCAATTCACACACACACACACACACACTATGGACAGCCGTGTTACTGCTCCGCAAGGATCAACTAAAATAACAAAAAAAGAAATGGGAGAGAGCTTGACGCGAGTCGCGCGCTCTTTTCGATGATGCAGCAGGATCGAAGAGGCCTCTCTCCTCACCTGTACAAAATAAGAACAGCAAGACTGACTGCCCCTGTCTCACAAAAAGCAAAGCCAAAAAAGAGAGAACTGCAGCATCCAGGATTCCCACGTGGTCCCCCACCGCAGTACTAACTAGACGATACCGTGCTTAACTTCGCAGATCGGACGGGATACGGTGCTTTCACGGTTCTGTGGCCGCAGATGGTAGGGAGTGCGTGGCAGGGGCATATGAGGGCGTCTATTGTTTCTGTGGACGGTTGTTTTTTTTTTTTAGACTTTGTTTTCAACCTCCTCTGTAAAGAGCCCCTTTTGTGACCTACTTGTTTTTTTTGTATCGGCTGTTTCCATTCAAACGATTGAAAGATAAGGACTGTCTATCTAGCTACCCCGACGATACCTCGCCCGGTTACCCTAACGGACACATATGCGTAAACGCTACTGGTAGATCCCTATTAAGAGGTCCAGCCCTTGTAGTGCCACAGTCCAGTAATCCATGAGGCGTACCGTTACTCTCATTTATTCCAATTTCGCGCCGCCTATCTGAAATATCGAAATAACTCTTTATTCCGCTCTCAATGGTTTACCAGTGGTAACGCACGTTGAAGCCGGTGGCGCTTCCGGGCGCTAGCGGAATACAGTTGAACGGGGCTGGGGAAAGCTCAGTGTGCTGCACCGGTCCTTCCGGATTGTTGTGATTGTTGCGGTTGCGCTTCGACATGCCCGCCGAGCCCCATGTGTTCAGGGTGGCACCCACAGAAGGGTCCCTAGTCTCGAAGTTCGCGTTCAGTGCATGGTACAACTGCGCAACATTCTGGTGGGTCTGGGCGTTGCCTTCACCATAGTTATTTTTGTCGCAAAGATAGTCGACGAACTTCGGACGACCCAGGCAATTGCCGTCAAACAAAGTTACTTTGGCGACGTAGGTGTCTTCACAGGCCAAGCATGCAGACACAAGAAGAAGCGACGCCAGGAGAACACGCGAAATGGTTAGTCCAAACATGAAAGCGAGAAAGAGTGGTAGTGGGAAACAAAGTTGAAGTATAAGCTACGTTTATACAACATAGCTTATGTGCGTGGAGTTGTCCTATGTACATTCCAATCCTTGCAGGAATGTGAAATCACGTGCATTTCCCGTTCATTTGCCCTTGCGCCTCTAATAGAAAAACGTCAACTTTGGGCATGCGTATCACAGGAATTCGGACAATGGTGTTTTAATGGGACGACTATCGCCGTTGAGACATAACATTCAACAACTGCAGTCCCTGCGTACCACTTCTCAGTCAAGCCCGTTTACTTGTATGGGTGAATCGACTTTTTAGCGAAAGGCATTCTCGGTAGCCACGTGGTGCCACGTGGCTGCCGAGCACGTGGACGGCTAGAAGTTCGCTCATTCGCCACCAGGTGTCGACTGTCAACGAAAGCGTAGAATGCTAAATGCGGGGAAGATGTCAAAAATGTCGATAAGGGAGCCGGCGAGCTCCCAATCTACAAACGAACTTTCCACAATCGTATTAGACTATCGCCATGCGATTCCTGGGGAGCATTGTTGCCTCCAGTCTCTTCTTCGTTGTCAGTGTTTCAGGGGCTCCTCATGAGCTACTCTCCAAACGACAAGCCTCCGACACTGAGCAAGCTGCCATTGTGCAGCTCGCGAAGACGAACCCTGTTGCTGCAGCTAAAAAGATTCTTCATATCAAAAATGTGGACCACTATAAACCATCTTGGGCTAAATACAACAATATATCAGGCAATGCTGACGCGGAGCAGGTGCCCTGGGCTCCTAGCGGTGTTGAATTTCAGACCAGCCCCGATGTCAGTCTGGTTGGTGGTGACTCGTTCAGCGATGTTCCCTCGAGCTTTTACATGTTCAAGACGAACTATGTTTCCGTCAAAGGTTCCAATGGCAAAGCTGCCACGCAGCCTTTCTATATCAACAAAGATTTGTCGAATGTCAAGCGAGCCGTTCTAGTATGGCCTGGTTATTACCGTGATTCCTGGAATTACATTAATATGGTAGGTAACGCCTTTAATATCGCCAAGAAGTTATATGATATCGATGAAGGAAGCGTGGCCATTGCGGCGCCGTACGTTTTGAACCAGAATGACAATGCAAACGGCGCCGTTCGGTCTGACTGGGTATACTACAAGAATGATAACTGGTGCGTGGCTGGCGTGAGCCATGGTCCGAAGCATGTGTCTGTTAGCTCGTTCAGTGCGATGGACACGCTAGTGGAGGAACTGGCGGAAACTTATCCAGGCATCGAGAAATTCGTGATCGTCGGTCATTCACTTGGTGCACAGGCTGTTTTGCGGTATGCAATGCTGACTGAGAGCAAGCATGCGGACCAGATGGCCTTCTGGTCGGGCAACCCCGGTACCTATACGTACCTGACCTCTGACCGTCCACTGTCGCATGACGACTGTGATGATTACGACACATTCCCGTCGGGGCTGGGGTCGGGTATCCCTAGCTATTCGTCTTCTGGAAAGAGTGCACTGGCTAAGCAATTCCTTTCTCGCAATGTCAGGATTGCCCAGGGTCTCAATGATAATGGTGTCTCGTCCGAGATGTGTGATACAATGGCCCAGGGTCACGATCGTCTCGACCGATCTGCCTATTATGTCGAACATCTGTCTCAAGTGAATGGTGGGAGCTTCCCTGACTCGTTTTCAATGGAATATGTCGAGGGCGTTTCACATCAGAATTACCCTATGTTTGCGACAAAAGACAGTCTCTCTTACATTTTCATTGAATAAGTGTTGATGGTGGGGTTAGGATAAAATTGGCTAATGATACGGTAGTTTGTAAGTAGTGCCGGCCACGTGTGTGGATGCTTCGATATGCGCGTTAACTACGTCTCTCCAAGGGGACGCTATCAGAAGCACGGACTTTTCTCCCCAGGCGGCCTACTCAGGCTACTACTCAATGGGTGGAGGATCGAAATGGGACCAATTTTAGTGTCAGCTATGGTGCAACGACGAAATGACGTAGTAACGCGCCCAGATCGGATTGGACCGAAAGAGAACGCGCCACGTTTTCAAAACAAAACAACACTATTCCAGACAACTAATCCTTATGAATGCCCAGCATGATGCGGCGTACTACACAAGTGAGGGAGCCGGAGGATTGGCCATGTCACGTG
Source organism: Malassezia sympodialis ATCC 42132 (assembly GCF_000349305.1). Classification (NCBI taxonomy): domain Eukaryota; kingdom Fungi; phylum Basidiomycota; class Malasseziomycetes; order Malasseziales; family Malasseziaceae; genus Malassezia; species Malassezia sympodialis. The sequence goes on along the minus strand of NW_017387817.1, from coordinate 94,735 downwards.
AGGGCACCGGCAAATCACTATATCTAATGCAAATTAACGGGAATGATGTGTTTATTTTGAGTGCGACCCTGACCCAAAATTGGCAAAGTCATTATTCTACCCTGTCAATGCAATCCATATCATATGCAGGCCCAGTGCCTTCGCCAGGCCCCCTGTCAGCGGAGGGATTTTCCACCAATGGATTCATTTACATTGCTGCCATAAATAGGTCGGTCCATTCTGGCATGTGGCTCAATGGTGTAATGCACAACCACATGCCCCTTCTCCAGAACAGTACATTAACATAGCACTGACTTGAGTTGATCTACAATTTTATCTAATCCCCGAGAGATGTGTCCAATGCACCCAATGTACTCGGGTTCATCCTGCAGTGACGCTCTGACCACATTACTAATGGGAAGGTTTTTCCAATATTGTTGCCCTCATCGGGACCCTGCCACGCAAATTATTAACACGTTGTTACAGAGAAACAACTTCATTGGAGCACGCCATAATTGCCGTATCTGGCATGCAGTTCGTGGCGATATTCCGGTAGCTACCAAGCCACTGGAAAAGATCTTCGCTGTTAACACCATTCGTCATGAAGCTCACTCTTCTGGCCCTAGCCCTTGCTAGCACAGCGTATGCACTTCCCGGGAATGCCGAATTTTCAAGGCGGCAAGCTTCCAAAAGCGAACAAGCGTCTATCGTTCAACTGGCCAAGTCAGACCCACTCTCTGCTGCCGAAAAGGTTCTTACTATCAAGAATTTGAACGACACTCACCAAGATTCATGGGCAAAGTACAACAATCTTACTGTGGACACCGATCTCACCCAGGTGCCCTGGGCACCCTGGTTCACAAAGTTCTCGCCTAGCCCCAGTGTCAAAATGGTTGACGGAGACTCCTATAGTGAGGTTCCATCAGAGTTTTACATGTTCGAGACGAAATACACGACGCTCACAGATAAGCACGGCAACAACGCCACACAGCCTTACTATATCAACAAGAACCTGAAGAATGTAACACGTGCCGTGATGGTCTGGCCTGGCTACCACCGCGACTCGTACAACTATATCAACATGATTGGCAATGCATACAATGTCTACAAGAAGATGTACCACGTCGAGGATGGCAGTATCGCCCTCGTGGCACCTTATGTTCTGAACCAGAAAGACAAAAAACACGGTGCTGTGAAGGACGACTGGATCTACTACCAAGACGACAACTTTAGCGTCGGCGGTCTTAGCCGCGGGCCTGGTAATTCCACGATTAGCGCATTCTCTGCCATGGATGATATGATTAACATGATTGCCAAAGAGTACCCTGACATCGAGAACTTTGTCGTACTAGGACATTCGCTTGGTGCCCAAACTGTTCTCCGCTATGCGATCATCAACCACAATGCCCACGACGCCAAGACCAAGTACTGGATTGGCAACCCAGGTACTTACACGTACTTGGGCACCGATCGCCCCCTTTCCAAAGACGACTGTGAAAACTATGACAGATTCCCCTCAGGATTGGGCTCTAATCTCCCCAGTTATGTCGGCTCAGCCCACAAGGACCAACTGATCAAGAAGTTCCTCTCACGGGATGTCCGTCTCGCTCAGGGTCTGAACGACAATGGTGTGTCTATAGACACATGCGATACGATGGCACAGGGACATAACCGCCTGGAACGCTCGGCATACTTTGTGAAGCACGTCGCTGCCGTGAATGGCGGCGAGCTGCCCAAGTCGTTTTCTCTGGAATACGTGGAGGGGGTTTCACACCAAAACTATCCCATGTTTGCAGCCAAAGACAGCCTTCCCTACATCTTCAGGGACTAAGCTTTGTTTTTACACGCTCGTCTTATGTAAAATAAGGTCTCGACGAATAAGTATGCTGTCAATTTTGAAAGCGGTATGGGACTCGTGGATTCATGCAGAGCTAAATTTTGCGATTTGGTTGTGCAGCCATGACGGGGACAATGGTCGCCCCTATGCAATGGCACGGAGGGATGTAGCCTTCCGATAAAGTACCAAAGTCATGCGGGCCTACTACTTGACCTAATATGTCGCGTTAGGATTGATAGGCGCGCATAGACACCTGCGTGAATTATGGTCCTATATCTAAGTACATGTTTACGCCAACAAATGAGCCTGCCTTCATCTAGTTGGTCTACTCGCTTGCACCACGCGCCCGAACTACGAATTAGAGCTGCGATAGACAGTTATCAACCAAGTTCGACCCCGAGATTCTTCGGAAGCGTGACGGGGGCTGGCTGCAGGAAAATTTTGTCGAAGAGCTTCATGCAGGGCGCGCTGTGCACCACGTGTTCGTATTCCAACAAATCATTTCCACGTTGATCAGGTACCCTACTCCACTATCATGCAGATTCTTGGAACTGAAAATGAAGGCTCTAGCTCCTCTCTGCTCGGCGTGAGGCACATATAGGAAGGGCAGCGCGGTCTTATCGCCACCGTATCTCCTCCAAAATGGGTGCTCTTGAGCTGGCCGGTCCAGACCAAGTATCGCAACGGACTCTTTCATGGCGCAAGTTTGGTACCATTTTCGCATGTGGTATGGCACTGTTCATGGACGGCTATGCCAATTATTCTATTGGCATTGTGTCCAAGCTCCTAACGGGCCTGTATCCTGATGTGATGCCCAAAAATGGAACAACTCAGCAGACACTCACTGCCATTGCCTTTGCGGGCACGGTTTTGGGTATGCTCCTTTTTGGATACTACTCCGATGCCATTGGCCGCAAGTCAGGCATGATTGTATCGACGCTTATCATCATGGTCTTCACTGCGCTCTCAGCGGGTTCATACTATAAGGGCTCGTCGAAGGGAATGATCCAGATGCTGACGGCATGGCGTTTCTTCACGGGTATTGGTATTGGTGCCGAGTACCCGACGGGATCCGTGGCAGCTGCAGAGCAGACGGAGGAGCTGCCCGGCTTCTTCCAGCATGGTCCATTTGTCCTCGCCACAAATTTCCAGCTGGTCCTGGGTGGCGTCGCTGCGAATTTCGTACCCCTCATTCTTACGTGGATCGTGTTTGACCAGTATGGCGCGAAGGGCAACAACCAGCTGATCTGGCGCCTCACCATGGGTCTCGGCATAGTTCCTTGTCTCTTTGTCTTGCCCTTCCGCCTGATAATAAACCAACCAAAAATGTATACACAGAACAAGATCCCTGCGGCTAAGATTCCCTATATCCTTGTGCTGAAGAAGTACTGGGCCCGCTTGCTGTGTATCTCGATTGTGTGGTTCATTTACGACTTTGTTGCATACCCTTTTGGCCTCTATACGTCGTACATCACCTCGCAGATCCTCGGCTCGAACAAATCCCAGGAAGACTCTCTGGGCTGGAGCATGCTCATCTACTGCTTCAACATCCCCGGTGCCTTGCTCGGCGCTTTCCTGGTGGACCTGATTGGGCCCAAGAAGAGCTTATGCGTGGGTCTGGCGCTGCAGATTATCGTCGGCTATATCATGTCCGGCCTGTTTGCGCACCTCTCTCAGCACATCGCGGCATTCTGCGTGGTATATGGCATCTTCCTCTCTCTTGGACAACTTGGCGCAGGCACCAACATGGGTCTTCTCGCATCGAAGCTGTGCGCCACTGCCGTCAAGGGACAATTTTATGGCACGGCTGCAGCCATCGGTAAGGTTGGCGCCTTTAGTGGCACATATGCCTTCCAGAGCTTGCAGAACTACTGGTATAATCCAGACTCTAAGAAGGCCACCGACAATCTATATTATACGGCTCCTTTCTATCTGGCCTCGTCCCTCGCGTGCGTGTCACTCGTCCTCTCCTTCTTCTTCATTCCAGAGCGGTACGCTGACTGCCAAAGGGACGAGGACGCCTCTTTCCAGCAATTCCTGGCCGACCATGGTTTCGACATGCGGCACGTTGGCGAGCCGGCCATGCCAGACCCCATGGAGCCCAGTAACCCTGGGGAACGTGCCTCCCCTGAATCCTGCGAGAAACCCCCCATTGTCCAATCATAAGGCCCTCCTGCCGAACTTTGTAGTGGAGGATGCGCGTGTAGCATTTTACGGAGATATATGGCGCTGAGCCGCCCCCCCTCGTTTTGCTGCGCACGTCTTAGATTTCCTGAACGGAAATCAACTTAAGCGCGTGGATCAGATAGCATACGACACCGTTACTATGCTGTTCCGTCGCAGCAAGCCCGATGCGGGCATGATCGAGAAGTCACCCATGTATGGACAGCAGAGGTTCTCCATCAGCAAGTTAGGCACAATTTTCGCGTGCGGCGCAGCCCTCTTCATGGATGGCTACGTGAACAACTCTATCGGTACTGTGAACACTCTCCTTAAGGGCCTCTACCGTGATGTAATGGACAAAACTACTAGCGAGACTCTCACTGCTATCGCATTTGCTGGCACCGTTTTGGGTATGCTCGTGTTTGGCTACTACTCGGATGCTGTGGGCCGCAAGTCAGGTATGATTGTCTCGACAATTATCATCCTGGTCTTCACGGCACTGTCGGCGGGCGCGTATTACAAGGGATCATCAAAGGGCATGGTCCAGATGCTGACGGCATGGCGTTTCTTCACGGGTATTGGTATTGGTGCCGAGTACCCGACGGGATCAGTGGCAGCTGCGGAACAGTCGGAAGAAATGCCCGGCTACTTCCAGCATGGTCCCTTTATCTTTGCGACCAACTTTATGATCGATCTTGGCTTTTTGATTGCTTCATTTGTGCCTCTGGTGCTGACATGGATTGTATTCGATGAGTATGGCGCCAAAGGTAACAATCAACTGATTTGGCGCCTGACAATGGGTCTCGGCGTGGTTCCTTGTCTGCTTGTGCTGCCATTCCGGTTCTTGATCAAGCAGCCCAAGCTTTATACCAAAAACATGATCCCTGCCGCCAGGATTCCTTACGGACTCGTGCTGAAGAAATACTGGTTCCGCCTGCTGACTATCTCGATTGTTTGGTTCATCTACGATTTTATTACATACCCGTTCGGACTGTACTCGTCTCTCATTACCGACCACTTTACAGGCAATGATGCTTCTCAGGAAGTCTCACTCGGCTGGTCGGTTGTCATTACTTGCTTCTATATTCCTGGCTCGTTCTTGGGTGCTATGCTTGTCGACACGATCGGCCCCAAGAAGTGTCTCTGTTTGGGTCTTACGCTTCAAATCATCGTCGGCTTTATTCTCACGGGTCTGTTCGATAAGATCTCGAGCCATATTGCTGCATTTTGTGTTGTGTACGGTCTTTTCTTGAGCTTTGGCGAGTTTGGTCCAGGAAACAATCTTGGTTTGCTCGCCTCCAAGTCGTGCGCCACCGCTGTCAAGGGTCAATTTTACGGTATTGCGGCCGCTATCGGCAAAATCGGTGCCTTTTCCGGCTCTTATGCTATCCAGTCCTTGCAACAATACTGGGAGGATGCAGACGGAAATAATACGGACAATCTTTATTACACGGCGCCTTTCTACCTCGGCTCTTCGCTCGCGTGCGTCTCTCTGGTACTCTCTCTGTTCTTTATCCGTGAGCGCCCCGCCGATGTCCAGGCCCAAGAAGATGAGGATTTCCGCCAGTTCCTCATTAGTGAGGGCTTCGACATTGGAGTCATGGGTAAGGATGACGAGGTGCTGGCCGACGAAAAAGACGGAGTGTATTCTCCCTATACGCCCGATCCTATGGTCGCCCCTCACGCCCCGACCACTGATGCGCTCCCTGTACTGTAACGACGATCCTCTAATTTGATTCCCTTCAAGGCGGCGCGATCTTATGCCCCCCAATCATGCACACAGTATTATGTCTAATAGTCACCGCACGAATTTGCTTTGGTTACGGCAGGGTATCTACCAGGCAGCGCGACCACCGCCGGTCAGTATCAGCTTGGGCTTTCGCTTCGTCTTGGGCCCGGGTCGCTTTCCCTCAGACTGTTCGGGATTGCCACTGCGCTCTTCCAGCGTGTGCCACGCCTCATCCATATGCTGCGTATCCGGTGCCGCCGCAGAATGCGTCTGTGATGCAGCCGGTGTGCCCCACACCGTCTTTGCCACGCGCTCCGTCGGGCGGGCTGGCGCGGGTGTCGACATGCTCGGGAATAGCGACTCATCGTCCGCAGCAGCCCCAGGGTGCATCGGAAAGTACATCTCCGCACCGACCATCGCAGCCTCGCGGAACGACAGCTGGTCATCGGCCAGGGACTGCTCCTCAGGCCACACATTCGTCTCGCGATGCTTCTGTGGTTCCTTCTGCGCGCGCTTGCGGTACTTCTCTTCCCTTGCAGCCTTGCTCTGACGCCGCTGCGAGCGCTGCGCAAGCACATCCGCCCAGGGCTCCCACGGAATGGCTGGCTGCACACTCGCGGGCACATCCGCGGCCGTACGTGCCCAGTCCACCTCAATGAACGTCACGTCCGCCGACATGGGCAGGTGAGCAAGATACTTGCACTTTTTCCGCAGCGCTTCATCGACGGTGCCCTCATCAGCTCCCTGCACGGCTACCGCCAGGGTATCGGGGAAGTTGGCGTACGTCTGGAAGCGTGAGAGCAATACTTTGATATCGATTGGATGGAGAAACACGTACTGCCCCGAGGCCGCCTGGAAGTAAAAGTACGACGAGCGCACAGCCGTCCGCTCACTTGCTGGACGCTCCGTCGGCATGGACGGCATGCCCAGCGCTGTCAAAAGTTGCTCTTGCAGCTGCTCGTGCGCCACACGCAAAAACTCCAGGCTCAGTTCGTCTGGCTCATACGCTTGTGCCTCCTTTGTCGCTGCTTCTACGCCAGCAATATCGGCGCGCAGCGACTCGACTAGGTGCTCTGGCGTCGCACGCACGCAGCGCGCATACAACAGGGCATCTGGGTGTGAGCAGAGGAGGCTCCGGTCGCCCAACTCGATCGGCCAAGTCGTCGAGCGCGGAAGGGCCACGCATGCATCGTTCGGCCGCTCGACCAGACGCAGGATCAGCACATCGTCCGGCATGGAGAGGCCCTTTTCGGTATGACATTCCAAAAAGGCACGCCGGTGCCGTTGGGCTTCGTGCTGGCCATCGACCCAGAGCACCGCCTTCAGGTCGCGTGCCACGACATCGTCCCAGCAAATGGGGCATCGCTTAGCGTGGCGCATCGATCCACGAGTCCGCGTACCATTCTCCGCCACAATCAAGTAGTGCAGCATGCACGCGTAGCAAAATACGTGTCCACACCGCGTCATTCTCGGCGCGGTCGGTGGCGAGAGGCAGATGGGGCAGGTGCCTGCCTGGTCTGTCTCGGCTGTACCATGCGCCGCCACTACTGCGTCGCTCGTCAACGGGACAAGCACCTGGACAACGTCCTGCCAGGGCAACGGCAGATCCGGGTCGTTCAGGTGCCGCTGGCTGTCGAACGTTGGCTTTACCACGAAACGGTACTGCGCATTGACATACCCTGGAATCAGTCTCGCACTACGCACGTTCGCGGCTAAAGGGACGGTACGAGTCACTCCTCCGTACACGACGCGGGCCCACCGTGGGCGGTGCACGGGGCGGCAGCGTGAAGGCCAGCAGATGGTTCAAGCTCTGCGCGCGCTTCTTGCTCGCCTGCTTCGACTCTCCGCTCGAACTTACACCCGCATGGGCTGGCGGAGCCACTCCCTGTATAGTTCGGGCCGAGCTCGCGCCCATTCCTCTGGGCAGCGACGCGCTGGTCGGCTGGGGCGACACTCCGCCCGGTGGCGCTAGGGCCTCCTACCGCGTAAAGCCTGGTAGGCCCGGCCGTGCAGACAGGCTATATTTGTAATTATGTACGTGACGCTGACGCAGCGGCGCTGCACGGCTGCTGCAGTCTACAGCAGCCCCTGCCGCTTGAGCAAGTCGTACGTCTTGCGGGTATATGCCTGGGAGTTAGTGAGTGCGACGTACGTTGCCGTTTTCATCTTCCACCTCGACCGTGTCGTCCTCGTCCACCGTGTCTTGCCGTTTCTGCAGCTGCAGCTTCTCTGCAAGTGCGTACGCGTCTTGGATACGCGTCACGTCGCGGAACTGCGCCGTGTTGGGCAGGCCCAGCGCGCGCATGCCAAAGGCGTGCCGGGACTCTTGAAAATGCTTCTCAAACACTTTGCGGCCCTTGTAGACGTGGTCCGAGCAGATTTCGCACTTGTACTCGACACGCAGGCCATGCAGCTTGTACATCCAGAAGGGGATCGGCTTGCCGTCCCAGCCCGTCGGGAGCTTGAGTGGGTTGTAGATCTTTTCACTCACTCCCGCGCCTTCTTCTGGCACGTCCTCGTAGCCCATACCCCCCGTCTCAAGCGCCTCGTCCATCTCGGCGTCGAGCGCCTCGACCTCCTCCTCGCGCTCGCGCTCCGTCAGTGATGCTTTCCGCTCGACATTGGCATGTGTCTCCTCCCGCACTGTCGCAAGCTCATTGGCCAAGGCACGCATCAGCACTTCATCGCGCGCGAGTTGCTTGGCGCGCATGACCCGCTTCGCCTGCTCTAGCTCCGAGTCCTGCTCCTTGGGCACCCGCGGCGGCGCAGCCCCGCTTTCCAGGCGCGCGCTCGCCTTGAGGTGTTTGGCTGACGACAGATGCGCATCGTAGACGGTCTGCTTCGCATAAAACCGCTGACAAGCGGGGCACCAGATCCCAGCCTCGGCCGGCTGCACCTTGGCTCCAAAGAGCACCGTCTCCCGCCCTTCCCAGCCGGGGACCGTGCCCTGCTCCCAGTCCTGCTCGAACTGCGCGAGTACCGTCGATTCGATTTCGTCCATGTCTTCCAGGGGGCGCGTCTTGTGCAGGAAGGAGCTGAGGTATTGGCACACGCTGACGAGGTACGTCCTGTAGGCTTCCGTGCGCTTCGTGGCGATGGGGATAGTGGCACATTCACCCGTCATATCGTCGAGTCGCAGGAGGTAGTCGAGGTAGCTGATCCGCTCGACTCCTTTGAGGTTGATAAACTGTTCGTACTGTTCGTATAAGTCCAGGAAACGTCCACCCATCTCCTCCCCACTAAAGTGGCGTTCCATATACGTAAGGTCAAACATGGATGCATCCTGGGTGCCGAGGATCGAGGGTGTGGCGGTCGTCTCCAGGGCGATCGCCCGCTCAGGGTACTTGCGGAAGTAGGCCTGCAGGTGCTCTAGGCGCGCGTAAAATTCGCTCAGCGGGCCGTTCTCTTCGTCAGCTGGGTCGACGCGTGCGAGCTGCTCCCACTCTCTCGCTCGGTCGCCTGTAGCATCCGCGTACATGTCGTCGAGCGTCTGATACCGGCTCACCATCTGGTCGAGCAGCTCAGAGGCGGCCAGCTGCCACTGCATAAACAGCCGGTGCGACGACGCCTTGGGCGGATGATTTAGCGTGTCTACCAGTGCATTTTCATACTGCTCAATCTCCTCATGCGTCATCCGCGCACTCTCATACACCGACGTCTCCGCCATGTCGCGAGAGTGCCAGGCGAAGCTCGTCGCCCAGCGGCGCGGCGCCGCGCGACGAGCCACGTGGACATTTATCGAGCGACCTCCACGGCCGTCGACAGCTTTTTTGGCCCACGACATGGCGGTACGTGGCGGACAGTCTCACCGCAGGGCGTTCACTCGACGAGTGCGAATCTTGTTTTCGAGAGCAGTGAGGAGGTCACTGTGGCGCCGACCTTTGTACGTTGTGTGTGCTGACCGCAGGACTCGCTCGGCCTCAAGGACGACCTGCTGCGAGGCATTTATGCATACAGTGCGTGCATGGCGCTAACGCCGCAGACTACGAAAAGCCCTCTGCCATCCAGCAGCGCGCTATTCAGCCGATTCTACGTGGCCGCGATGTGATTGCACAGGCGCAGTCGGGTACCGGCAAGACCGCCACCTTCTCCATTTCCATGCTGCAGACCATTGATACAGCATTGCGCGAGACACAGGCGCTCGTGCTCAGTCCTACGCGCGAGCTTGCGACGCAGATCCAGAGCGTCGTGCTGGCCCTCGGAGACTATATGAACGTGCAGTGCCACGCGTGCATTGGCGGCACGTCTGTCGGCGAGGACATCCGCAAGCTCGAGTATGGACAGCATATCGTGTCTGGCACGCCCGGCCGCGTATTTGACATGATCCGGCGGCGACACCTGCGGACAAAGAATATCAAAATGCTGATCCTCGACGAGAGCGACGAGCTCCTAAACATGGGCTTTAAGGACCAGATTTACGACATCTACCGCTACCTGCCGCCGGCGACGCAGGTTGTGCTCGTCTCAGCGACATTGCCGAATGATGTGCTGGAGATGACAAGCAAGTTCATGACAGATCCCGTGCGCATCCTCGTGAAGCGTGATGAAATTACGCTCGAGGGCATCAAACAGTTCTTCATTGCCGTGGAGAAGGAGGACTGGAAGTTCGACACGCTGTGCGATCTCTACGACACCCTGACGATCACACAGGCGGTCATATTCTGCAACACGCGCAGAAAGGTCGACTGGCTCACGGAGCGCATGCGCGAGAACAACTTCCAGGTGAGCAGCATGCACGGCGAGATGCAGCAGAAGGAGCGCGACGCGATTATGAATGAGTTCCGCCAGGGCAGCAGTCGCGTGCTCATCACGACGGACGTCTGGGCCCGCGGCATCGACGTGCAGAACGTCTCGCTCGTTACCAACTACGACCTGCCGACGAACCGCGAGAACTACATCCACCGCATTGGCCGCTCAGGGCGCTTTGGACGCAAGGGCGTAGCGATCAACTTCGTCACAAACGAAGACGTGAAGATCTTGCGCGACATCGAGCAGTACTACAGGTTCGTCGGCCACACTTACGCTCAGCACACAAATTGACGAAATGCCCGCCAAAATCGATGACCTTATGTAGATGCGTAGGAAGTCCGCGAATTTTTGGCCACGTGCGGCGGAGGTCCGTAACAGTTTCGCCCCCAGCTTCCGCTTGCTTGACAGCCGGGTCGAGCGGATCGCCTTTCTGCCTTTGGCGTCCTCGGTCCGCCATGTCCCACCTACGCTCGCGGTCTGTTAAGGAGTATGCAAGCATAGATCCGAGCGCCAACGAAAGCTTGGATCTCTCGCTGCAGGACGACCCCTATTCGCCACTGTCGCGTTCCGTGCCACGTTTCGGCGATCCCTATCTGGATGGAGGAACGCCAGAGGGCGCCGTGACTCCGAGAAGCATGCAGTACCTAGAGCCTGACGAGAACATCGCTAGCGGTCTCCTCGACTGGCAGTCGCATATCGATGAGCCGCAGGCCGAGTATCTCGAGATGGATGGCGCCGAAAGTTTCCGGTCGGCGCGCACTGAGCCCGGGGCCCTGTCCAAGGGCGCGACTGCTACTGGGACGGACTGGCGCGCTACAGAAGCGCCCCGCTCGCCGCCCGTCGAACCAGTGAACAGCAAGGCTTTCGACACGTCGTTTCACGACGAGTCAACAGACATGTCGGTGGACATGTACGCCTCGCGCGAAGACGTGCATATGCTCCCGTGGCATCGAGTGACACACAGGCGTGAGTATGCGGCTGCCTCACCGGCCGCCGCCGCTCCTTCGCAGACGCGGGCGCCTACCAAAAAGGCCAAGTGGCCCTGGCTCCTTGCGGCGCTCGTGCTCGTAGCTGTGCTGGCTATCGCGCTCGGTGCTGGCCTGGGCGTGGGACTCTCGAAGAAGAGCAAGGACACATCTGCGCCGCCGGCACCAGCTACGTCGGAGCTGGCTGACCTGCCCAAGTGGGACTGGCTCTCACCCTCGAAAAAGGCCTTTGGTGTGAACCTGGGCGGCTGGCTCATGCTGGAGCGCTGGATGTACGAGGACTGGATGGTCGGCGTCGGTGGACCGAACGCATGGGACGAGCTTCGCCTGTCGCAGCGGCTCGGCGACCGCACGGTCGACGTGCTCAACTCGCACATGGACTCCTGGATCACCGAGCAGGACCTCGACCGGATCCAGTCGTTTGGAATGAACATGCTCCGTGTGCCGATTGGGTACTGGCCCTTCCTCTCGACGCGCATCACGGGCGAGCCGTACCGGAATGCGACGCAGCTGGACCACCTGTCCAACCTCATGCACTGGGCGTGGAAGCGGGGCCTCTACATCCTGCTTGACTTGCATGGCATGCCCGGCAGCCAGAACAACGACCAGTCGTCTGGCCGCAACGACACGAGGCGCACCGCTGACAACTATGTGGACTTTTATTCCGACAAGAACCAGGAGTACTCCCGGCAGGTCGTCACGTCGGCGCTCCAGTGGGTCGAACGGCACCCCGCGAAGTCGGTGATCGCCGGCTTCACCTCTGTGAATGAGCCACGCGTCTACAACAACCCTCGGTACCTGCAGAAACTACGCAGCTTTTACGACTTCAGCATCGAACAGCTCTCGTCCCTCAACATACCCCTGGTGGCGCACCATGCTTTCGTGAATAATCCCTACGACGAATGGAGTGCATACGCGAGCTCCAAGGGGCCCTCGCGCTTCATCCTCGACGATCATCCGTACCCTGCGTGGTTCCAAAATCCTCTGCCCAGTAAGATCGATTCCATCGTGCAGAGCGTGTGCCAGTACGGCAGCGATATGCAGCGCTTTCCCACGCCCGTGCTCATGGGCGAGTACTCCCCCGTGAGCATTCTGAATGGCTCGACCGCCACCACCGACCTGCTCAAGACGGAGCTCAAAGTCTTTGGCTGGTCCGCTGGCTCCCTCTTTTTCACGTACCGCATCAACGCCTCCGCAAACCCCGTGGCCGGCGAAGCGGCGCCGATTGCTCTCAAATACTCCTTCTACGACATGGCCCTGCCGAACAGCGACGTTGGCCAATTCCCTCGTTTCGACAACAAGACGCCCGTCATCGACTGGACCAACCAGCTGGCAAGCTCGTGCGGCAGCGCACCTTCTCTTTCGTGGACCCGATCCAGCTAGATGCAATAGCTATAGACGCATGTGCTATTACCGCGGCCCCGCTCGGCGGCCCCCAAATGTCCCGCTGCGGTTGCCACTGCGGGCATTCGACTTTTGCTTCGGCGCCTTGCTCCCTTTCGCCGACGTGCTGCCGGCTGCACGCAGCAGCGATCTTCCAGGCGGCGCACGCGGCGCCGTCAGCATGGACGCGGCATTGCCATAGTCAAACTCTGGCACCGACGCCGCAGCAGACTCTTTCCGCGCTTGCAGACCTGGCTGGCTCTTAGGGTGCTTGGCCACGGGCACGATGGCGTCGACATCGTCGTCGTCATTCGCAGGCGTCGCCTCTAGCTCTGGACTAGCCTTGCGCTTCGTCGTCTGACTCGTGCTCGGCGCCTCCCAGGCCGGATTCGCCGCGACCTCGACGGGCTCGGTCGCTTCCGGCTTGGACGCGGGGACGCCCACCGTTTGGCCAAACAGGCCACCCAGCCACTGGACGCATTCGGCACGGATGCGCTGCAGCGTACTTTCGACGGGCTTCTCTTCGGGCTTAGCCTTCGCAAAGAGCGACTGGCGCTTCTTCGCGGGCTTGGTCGCCTCAGCCGCCGACGTCTTCAGGCCGCGGAAGAGCCGCGCTCCGTCATGCACGGCCTCTGGAGCCGGCTGCTCCCACACGCGCACATCCGCAAGCGACGACTCCGTGTCTAGGCGGCCCTGCTGGACCGCCTTGGGCGCCTCGGCCGGCGCCGGCGTAGACGGCCGTATCTCCTGCACGATTTCGCCCACATCCTCCTCATCCACGTCCCATGCATCGCCGCCAGCACTCTGCACGCGCTCCTGCGCTTCCGACTGGTACGCCGCCTGCTCATCGGCCACCACCTGGACCAGCCCGTCCAAGCGGCGCTGTGCCACCGCCAAGTTCTTGGGAATGCGCGCTGCGGCCTCCTGTACGGTCGATGGCGGCCGAAAAGCCAGGCTGACGAGAACCTGCGGGGGCATGACATAGTGTGGACTCTCGTCTTCCTCGCGCGCCACCGCATCGCGCCACTGATGCAGCCGGCGCACCAGTCGCTCCTCGCGTCCCATTGGCGTGCCAGGGAGCGCATCCTGCGATGCACGCGCAAGGTCGCCGCCCATCTTGAGCCACAGCGTGCGCCAGCCCGAGCGGGAATCGCCGACGGGGTCCCACGCCTCTTTTGCGTACACTTTGGAGGCCGTGCCCTTGCTGCGCTCAAAGACCTCCTTCACGGAGACTGGTCCGCCATGCGCAAGCAGCTCCTCGCGCAAGCGATCGTACACGTACAAGAGCGAATGTGTATCGCTGCGCGCATAGAACAGCATCTCGTTTGGAAGCGGCCTAATCCGCCAGTCGGCCGTCTGGAACCGCTTGTCGGCCTCAAAATCCAGGTACCGCAGCAGCAGGTATGCCAGGCTATTTGCGCCAAACTGCAGCAGCTTCGAGGCGTGGAACGTATCAAAGAGGTTCGTCACATAGAGGCCCAGATCGCGCTGCAGCCACAGCACATCATGGTCTGCACCATGCAGCACGAGCACCTTGGACGGGTGCGTAAACGATGTATTGAGCATTTCCATATTCTCCCGCACCTCATCCACGAGCGTATCCACAATCCAGTCGCCCCATCGCGTGCTGATCTGCGCCAGGGAGACCATTCCGGCATAGGAGCGCAGGCTGTGGTGTTCCAAGTCCACGGCAATCTCCTGCACACGCTCCTCCTCCAAATGCGCCGCGAGCGCTTCAAGCTTCTCAAGGCTGTCCACCCACACAAACGGACACGGAGCGCTCGAGTCAGGCATGTCCATCTCCAGGGGCCTCGGCGCCTCAGGCTCCGGCGGCCGCAGCGAATGCAGCGGCGGCGGCGTCTGTTGGATCTCAACATAGTACGGGTTCAGCCGCGCATCTCCCTCGACGCCGTACTGCCCGACCACGCGCGACGACTCCGTAATGTCCCACGCTGGATCGCGGTAGCCCAGCGGCACTTGCGCATTCGGCTTGCCACGCCGCAAGGGCCTACTCCATGGCGTATCAGCGCGATTGTCTGGGCGCGTCGTGAACTTGTCCTGCGGACGCGGTATGTTGGCTTGCAAAAGGTGCCGCGGAAGCTTGCCCTTGGCGGGAATGGAGGCACTTGCTGCGTCCGCCGCAGGGGCCGCCACGGGCCGCCGCCCCGCATACTCATCCAGATATATGTCCGTCTGCTCGAGAAGACGGTCAATGGCGTCGCCGACCGCCGCAGAGAACCGACTCGGCTGGAGCACATCGTCGACCGACGCATCGCCGATGGGCGCCTCAATCCACCCGCTCATGCCATGGATCAGCGCACCGAGGCCCTCCGACACACGGCCCAAGGCGCGCTTGAATGACGGGTCAATGGAACTGTGGAAGTCCAGGTCCGTCGCATCAGGAAGGAGCGCCGCCGTCTGTGTCGCTGCACTCAGAGCGCGGCTCACCTCCTGCAGCCGCTCCTCCATCGTCGACGGCAGCCGCGGAAAAGATTAGGGCCTCTTTGTCAGCACACGCGCGACGCGCTCGTGTGGAGAGCCTCGCGACACCTCACCATGGGCCTGGGTGAGAACAAGGTGCCGTCCGTGCCTCCCGGCGCGCTTACGCATTCCTACACATGGGCATCGCCCATTCCCGACGCGTGCGTCAGTGGCACAGGCTCAAAGCGTGTGCCGTGCGTGCTCGGCGTCGACGAAGCAGGTCGAGGGCCTGTGCTGGGCCCCTTGGTCTACGGCGTCGCGTTTTGCCCTCTCGACCGGCAGCAGGAGCTGCGTGACGTCGGATTCGCAGGTACGCCACACCCATCTTACCAAAGACTCCAAGACACTCACACCGGAGCGTCGCGACGGGCTTCTACAGGCTTTACTGCGCCAGGACCACATAGGTAGGTGGCTCCCTGCTGATCGACAGGTTGGGCCGTACGTGTAATGGCGCCCCAGGACATTTCCGCAGGCATGCTCCGGCGCCACCCCAACAATCTAAACGAACAGAGCTGCGATGCTACCGTCATGCTGATCCAGGGCGTGCTAAGTGCTGGTGTCGACGTTACGCACATCTACGTCGACACAGTCGGCGACCCGAAGGCCTATGCCGCAAAGCTGAAGCGCTCATTCCCGCGGTACCAGCACATTGAATGGACCGTCGCCCGCAAGGCCGATGCAACATACCCAGTTGTGGGCGCTGCCAGCATTGCCGCCAAGGTCACGCGAGATCACTGTATCGAGCGTTGGCTGTACGCGGAGCGCAACTTGGGCCCGCACGCTCTGGGCAAGCGCAAGCACATGGAAACGGATGCTGAGGAGGCCCCTGATGATGCCGATCCCTCGAGTGTGTGGCAGACCGGTAGCGGATACCCAGGCGATCCCAAAACCGTACAGTACCTCAAAGAGACACTTGATCCCGTGTTTGGTTGGGCAGGCATTGTGCGATTCAGTTGGGCTACGGCGAAATCCATGCTGGAGGAGCCCGTGCGCACCAACGCGTCGGCGCCTCGTACTTCGCTCCTCGGGACGCCCTGCCCGCCCACGACGCGCGCCTACGCCGTGCGGTGGATGGACGAGGCACCACCTCCTCGTGCCCAGGCGACCTTGCGAGGGTTCTTTACCAAAAAGGCACCTGCGTGTGAGCTGAGCACCAGTGCGGCAGCGTCCGAAGAGGCCCCACAGCGCAAGCCACTCCCTCCCGTATGGCAAGAGGATCGTAAAATGCTACAAGAAAAACGCCCTGAGATATGGCAACGATGGTCTCTAGCTTCGTGCAGTGCAGCAGATCTGTTCCCAGTGCCCTAGGCACGTCACTGCAGGGTCATGTGGTCATCTCAGTAGGACATAGTTGCGACGGTTCATTAATTTAAAGAAGGACGACGCCGCCAACGACGACGGCTACGAGACCGAACATGCTCAGCGAGATGGTGTTCACTGTCGCAGGCGACTTGGCGAACCGAATCGCATCGTCGTAGCCATTAATTTCGCTGGGTTGAAGAATCTTTCCAGACTTGAAGTTGCTGGGCGTGGGAGTCGTAGACGAAGCCGGCGGGGTATAGCCGGAAATCGATTGTAGCGATTCTGTCTGGAGATCGTCTGGTTGGCCGCCGCCGCCGCCCAGCGCGGCACCTCCTACAGCCTGGCGCTTATCGAGAACCGAAGTAGGCTCAGCCATCGTGGTTTGCGTGGCATATACATAGGCAACGAGCGTCCACAAAAAGGCGGCCACGAACACCGCGCGCATCGTAGAACAGAGGACAATCGTCGAGCGGCTCAAACACAGCCTACGCGCAACGGCATGCCTTGCTTAGTCAGGCATGCATGGTCAGACTGATCACGTGTCGAAACTACTCGCAGACCGCGGAAGAGAAGAGCACTTCCAAGTGGATGCTACGTGCGTCTTGCGCACGAACTTGGCTGAACCAACACTTCTTTGCGCCGCCGTGTCGCCTGTGTCTACACACGACTCCTACTGTTGAAAAGAAGCTAAAGTTTAAAACTAACATGCCGCCCAAGAAGAACCAGCAGACCGTCGAGAAGCCCCGTCTGGGTCGTCCGTCGAACAACCTCAAGATGGGTATCGTCGGTCTCCCGAACGTCGGTAAGTCGACTCTGTTCAATGCCATTGCCAAGTGCGATCTTGGTAAGGCCGCCAACTTCCCATACGCGACGATTGAGCCTGAGGAGGCGCGTGTGCCCGTGCCTGACGAGCGTTTCCTTTGGCTGTGTGACCTGTACAAGCCCAAGTCGGAGGTACCGGCCTTCCTGACGGTCATTGATATCGCCGGTCTCACTGCTGGTGCGAGTACGGGTGTCGGTCTGGGTAACGCTTTCTTGTCGAACGTGCGCTCGGTCGACGGTATTTTCCAGGTGATCCGTGCCTTTGATGATGCCGACATTGTCCACGTCGAGGGTGACGTGGACCCGACGCGTGACATGGAGATCATTTCAACCGAGCTGCGCCTCAAGGACATTGAATGGGTGGAAAAGTCGCTCGACACGGCCCGGAAGAATGCCCGTTCGGCCGGTAACAACTCGCTGGAGGACCGCAAGAAGAAGGAGGAAGTCGTGATCATTGAAAAGATCCTCAAGTGTCTTCAGGAGGACAACATGGATGTCCGCAAGGGTGACTGGAATGCAAAGGAGGTGCGTATCACTGGAGCAGCCCAGATGATGATAAAGGGTGCCACGCACTCGATCAATCTTAACCCAGCTCGTCGACGGCCCTAGGAAAGCCGTGTGAGATGAAACTGATTCACTGATTCTGGGCTGCTGTGACAGGAGCACACTAACATACAGGTGGATGTCATCAACTCGCTGATGCTTTTGACCGCCAAGCCGGTGATCTACATTGTCAACCTGAGCGAGCGCGACTATGCTCGCAAGAAGAACAAGTGGCTGCCCAAGATCAAGCAATGGATCGACGAGAACAACCCAGGTGACCTTCTCATTCCGTTCTCTGCTGCGCTGGAGGAGCAGCTGTTCTCGCTTCCTGACGACAATGCGCGGGCTGAGTACCTGAGCAAGCAAGGCGAGGGTGTGCAGAGCGCCCTGGGCAAGATCACGAAGAGTGGATATGACGGTCTTGACCTGATTCGCTACTTTACCGCGGGTCCGGACGAGGTGCGTGCTTGGTCGATCCGCCGCGGTGTCAAAGCACCGCAAGCCGCCGGTGTCATTCACTCCGACTTTGAGAACAAGTTTGTGTGTGGTGAAATCATGGCCTTCGAAGACCTCAAGGCGGCGGGTAGCGAGAACGCTTGCCGTGCGAACGGGAAGCTGGCCCAGAAGGGTAAGACCTACGAAATGGTCGATGGTGATATTGCCCAGTATGTATATCTTGTCACTGACGGACAGCTGGAAGGCGGGTGCGTAATGACCTGGATAGAAAGCCGCAGTCTTCTTATAGGGTGGATACCTCGTCCAAAAAAAAAAAATCAGAACGCCCGGGATCGAACCGGGGATCGCCTCAGATCACTTACGTGTAAATGAGGAGTCCTAACCACTAGACCACGCTCTGCGAAACAACATATTGTCTCCCAACCTGGCGTTTTATTGACCAAAAAATTTCTATTAGCTCGAACCCACTAGGCCTACTTCGGCCTGGCCATATCGGTGCTCGCGCGGCCAATGCCGGGAAAGACCGAGGTCACGCTCATACCAGGAGGAAGGCTAGAGCAACGGGAGAGCGAATGACGCATGCGGCCCACCAGGTCCATGGGTGGCATCGACTGGCGTCGCGTGTCCTTCCTCTTGCGAAAGACGGACATGAGGCTGTGGCGTTTCACGCTCTCCACGTTCTCAATAAAACAGGGATCAAGCATCTCCACATCCGAGAGACCGGGCGATGAATGACATGATGGTCCCTTGGTTGGCGCGACAGTGCGAGCGAGACGTTCGGAACGCAGCTGGAGTTGATTAGCGAGATCCTCCCAATCAAGTTGGCGATGGCATAGGATCTTGTCCCACTCGCTGATCTCGTTCTGACACACACAGCGCGCCACAAAAGACAGGTCCTTGGCCACGCACTTCACAAATTTCTTTAGACCGTGGTCCACCTGCCCCAGGATTTCGAGCAGCTCGTAGGAGGGCATGACCGGCAAACGATAGTGCTCCTCCACCAGCGACGAGAGCGTGTTCCTGTCGAGCCATAGCAGCAGCTTGGCGTACAGCTTCTGCAATGCATCAAGCAAGGTCAGGATCTTGCCGACAATATCCACCGGTTCAACATGCTCCGACTCTGACAACGGGGTCATGCCCGACTCAGCATTATGAGACACGGCACGCAGTTCAAGTACGAGCTGCGATACACATTCCAGCACCTCGTGTGGCCATGTGAGCTCCATCGACTTTTCAATCACATCACAAACTCGGCTGCTGTTGGCATGCCACGCCATGAGCGCTGGCTGGGGCACCACGCCCAAAAAGTCCTCGCGTCGGAAAAAGACCGAATATACATACTGCTCCTCGCCACTGATCGCACGCTTAAGGAACTCGATCGTCTTGCATCGCTGCATAAGCATCTGCTGCAGCGCATCCACATCCTCCTGCTCCGCTGGCGTGCCTTGGGGCTCGACGGGCGGCACGTTCGGCCTGCGAAGTGTAGCAGCTGCCGCTTCAGAGCCTGAAGCAGACTCATGAGCTCCCGTCTTAGGCACGGGGGCCTCGCTGCCGGCAGGGGCCTGGTCGATGGGCACCGGATCCACAAGTGCGACCTGGGGCGGCGACTGCGGAACTGGCAAGCTTTCGCCAGCTGCAGGCTCGTGGTGTTCAACATTCTCATAAGGCGGAGCAGAGGCGCTGGCTTGGTCTTTGGCGACCTCATTCTGCGTCTCGGCGACGGGCGCTACAGGGCCCGAGAGCGCTGGCGACACGACGGGTGTCTCGTAGTTGAGAGACTGGCGCGGGGTGGATGCATGTAGGACAATATCCGGCAGACGCGGTTCGGCCCCCCCCTGTTCCTCGTCGGGGCGGGAGCACTCCATATGCCGACGCAGTGGCAGGCTCCAGCGCCGGCGGCTTTCATTCTTGGCACTCACGGGATCGTGCTTGGATTCAAGGAAACGAGCGAAAAGGGGCTTGGCGACCATACGATGTATAGGATATAGGGAGACGAGGGTCCCTATTAATACCTGCACCCCATTGTGACACGCCCTCCTCGCCGCTCAGTCCTCGTTTGTCGGTAGGGACATGCATGAATGAGCGTTTGAAAAGCTCACACCACGTGGCCTGTGGAGGCATAACGCGCCCGCGACACAGGGTGTCCCCCGCTCTCCCGCTGCTTGCGCTAACGCAGGCAGCATGCCTGTGCGGCTTTGACGACCGAGTTGTGTCCATGCTGTCTGTACCTAGTCTGATTGACTGCTGGCACGTGCGCGACTTGCCGCGCTTCCGCCGTGTGCGTACGTATCGCTACTGTCGTTATTGACCACAGTCAAGGGGAACCCAACCGAGCGCACGGCCGCGCAAAAGCGGTCCCCGGCGTCTTTCGGCTCCAGCTATGGCAGCCTGCCACCGGGTCCCTGTGCACCTGCCGAGGTGAACCGCCGCGACCTTTTTGGGCGCACGGTACTCCACCTTCTGTGTGCGAGCGACGATCCCGCCGCGCTCGACTACTTGCAGCTCCTTCTCACGCATCCCTCCGTCAACTGCAACTTGCAGGACCAGGAGAGTGGATGGACTGCACTTCACCGTGCGCTCTATGCGGGAAATCTTCATATCGCGCTTCTCCTGCTCGAACGCGCCAACATCGACACTCGTATCCGCGACTACGAGGGCCTCACTGCCTTCGACCTCTACAACACGACTGTGCCTGGCACATGCCCGCGACCCGAAGACGCACAAAATGGTGGACTGCTCTTTGTATGGGGCGGCAACCGCAACTACAACCTGGGCCTCGGTCACGCCAATGACCACGGCCTCGCAGAGCGCCTCAAGCTCCCACCCCCCAAGGTCGGCGCCTCGGCACGTGCGGGGAGTCGCTTCGATCGCCCCCTGATCCGCGATATGTCATTCTCACGCTGGCACACGGTCCTTGCGACAAACGAGGCGCGTGCAAACGTGTACGTGTGCGGCATTGGCACGCATGGGCGCTTGGGCCGCATGCCCCAGACGCAGCCGACACTCGAGCGTCTTCAGGACTGGAATGAGTCTGCGCAGTGTGTCATTGCCGCACCGGACCACACTGTCCTCGTAACCACGAGTGGCGCCGTGTATACCCTGGGCCTAAATCGCATGGCGCCACTCGGCTACGTCGTCGAGGAGGGTCTCGGCACGGTCGCCTCCTCGTCGGGCACGCACCGTTCGCACGTGCCCACTGGCGCCGGCGCATCGATCGGGCTCCATGGTGCCGAGCTCGACGTCCAAGTTACGCCACGCCGCGTGCTGGGCCCCCTTAAGAAGGAGTGTGTGCTCGGCGCCGCGGCCAGCCGCTTACACACGGCCGTATTCACCGCCGATGCCCTCTATACTTGGGGCACTAACAATGGGCAGCTTGGCTACGACCGCCACGCCGCCCCCGTGCAGGTGCAGCCGCGGCGCGTGACGCTTATCACGGCCCCGATTCGGCAGGTCGTAGCGAGCGACTTTGCGACGGCCTGCCTCCTTGAGAGCTCGGACGTTGTCGTGCTGCATGGCGACGCGCATTTCCGCGTCACGTTCCCATCGCCGCAGAGCAATGTGGATCCCAGCTTGTTCCGCCCGCGCCAGACGCATCCTAAGCCCACGATCCGCAAACTCACATGCTCTGGAACCATGTTCGCGGCGCTCTCCGAGCTGGGCGACCTGTTTACCTTCACGCTAGAGCATCCCAGCACCACGGGCGCCAAAGTCGTACCGCCACGGCCCCAGCTCGTATGGAGTGTGCGCCGCAAGTTCTCAGCGGTGCGCGATGTGGCCATCGGCTCGGAAGGCTCTCTGATTCTATGCACCGCGGACGGGCACGTCTATGTGCGTGAGCGACGCATCGACATGAAATCCAAGGCGCGCGCCAAGTTCCAGGCGGTCCCATACCTGCAGCGCATCGTGCGTGTCACGGCCAACGAGACAGGCAGCTATGCGGCTCTGCAAGCGCCATCGCATCTCGCACCGATGCCCGTGCATAGCCCTGCCTTGGAAGACGAGCTCCGGCAGCTCGCACCTGCCCTGGCAAATCCACCCAGCATCGATGACACCTTCGATCACAGTCCTCCCTCGCCCGACTCGGACTCGGACTCGGACAGTGAGTCACTCTCCTCGTCGCGCCTGCGTCGGGCCGGAGCGCAGGCGCGTGCGATCCTGCAGCGCGTCAGCTCTCCTAACGATTTTGCGGCGCTTACCCTCAGCGATACGGACCGTCGGGCTGGCTGCGATGCGCTCCTCCTTGTGGAACACGGCATGTTCGCCGTGCCCGTGCACCGCCTCCTCGTCGCCGTGCGTGTGCCGCATCTAGCGCAGGCGCTCTGGCACGGTGGCTCGGCGAACGACACGAGCGTTTCGTGCGACAAGGGCGTGTGGATCGTGCGATACGACACACTGTCGTTGCTCTCGGCGCTGTTCCTCGTACTCTATCTCTACACTGACGACGTACCCCCCGTATGGAGTGCGAGTATAAGCCATGCCATTGCCCCGCTGAGCCGCGAGTGCGGCATATCTCCGGCGCCTGTACGCGCCGAGCTGCTCGCATGTACGACGTCGTGGCACCTTGATGCACTACACGCATACCTCGAGCGCGGCCTAGCATCGTCGCCGATGCCGACGCTGCACACTCAGTTCGCTGCGCTCTTTGCGAAGGTGGCTGCACACGCACCACTCTCGCAGCTGCCTGACGCAGACGTGGTGCTGCACCTCGCGGATATGGATGTGGCATGCCACTCGCTCTTCCTGCGCCGCTCACCGATGCTGCAAAGCGTGCTCGATTGGCACCACGCGCGGGGGGCGTCGGGCCCTGTCGAAGTGGACATGCACCATTGGACTTGGCCTGTCGTGCGTGTGGGTCTCATGTACCTGTACACGGATGCTGACGTGGCGCTCTTCCAGCACACCGATGAGGACAAGTCGCCCGATCAGTTCATCGACTTTATCCTGGACGTGCTGCAACTCGCCGACGAGCTCTTGCTCACGCGGCTGCAGCTGATCAGCCTTACTTTCCTGGCACCTCGCGTCCATCCAACGAATCTCGCTGCGCTGCTTACCGATGCATTGTGTCTAAATGCACCGCCATTCACTAAGGCGTGCATGGATTATGCGACACGCCACCTCGAGATGCTCCTCGAGCGCGGGTGTCTTGCGACGCTCGCGGCGCCTGAGCGTATGCGACTCACTGCCCACATCCAGAATGTCCAGGATGCGTACATGCGCCGCAGCCTCGCACGCGATCGCCTCTTCGCCCTCACGCTCAAACACCAGGACTACGTGGCCGAGCTGGACCTGCCCAAGCCATCGCTCCAAATGGCCTGTCTCAAAGTGCCCAAGCGTCTCAAGTCGCCCAAGGTCGTGCCGGTCGAGCTTCCGCCGCCCTCGGCGAGTCCCGCGCCACCTGACGAAGACAGCCTCTTGTTTGCGATGGACGACGTGGCGCCTGCCCCGCCCAAAGTGCCGCCCGCGCCTGCCTGGCAGACCGTGGGGTCCCGCCCTCCGCAGCGCCCGCGGCGCAGTGGTCCCATCCCACCCGCACCGACGCCCCCCATCGTATCGCCCCCTGATATCCCGCGGCTAGCCGTTAGTGAGAGTGCTGTGCCGCGCTGGGGCACCTCGCCGCCGACGCCCGCGCCTGCTCTGCCTCGCGTCACGCCGCAGGCACAATCTGTCTTCCACATGCCCGTGGCCCCCAAGGTCTCGCAGAAAGAGCGCAAGAGGCAGCAGCAGACGCAGCGCCCGTCCGTGCCTACGGTGGACAAGCCCGCATGGTCTGCCAAGGGCAAAGGGCGCGCAGAGGCATGGGGCATGTCGCCCGTATCATCGCCGTCACTCGGCGCGGCATCGACACCGCCGCCCCTGTCTTTTGCGCAGATACAGGCCCAGCAGGAGCGTGACCTCTCGCTTGAGCTCGCTCAGCAGCACCAGCCCAAAAGCTTTGCTCAGATCCTTCACGAGGAAGAGCATGTCCGCGAGCGCGAAGAGCGCGAACGCTCCGAGGCCGAGGCCTTTGAGCGCTGGTTCGAAGAGGAAAGTCGCCGCGTGCAGCAGCAGCAGGCCTCCCAGCGTTCCGAGCGGCGCAGCACGCCGCGCCGCGGCAAGCGCCGCGGCAAGCCAAACCCTGCTACAGCTCGCATAGACGATTGATGTATATGTACGGTGCTACTCGGCTCGGCGGGCTCCGCTAGTCTGCGCCTGTCTCCTTGGTATCCATAGACGCCGCTGTTACCGCCGGACCTTGTGAGGCGCTCTCTTGCTCGTTGGAATTCGTCTCGGATGCAGCAGGCGCTTTTGTCTCCGTGTTACTTGTCTCCGTAGCTGGAGCTTGCGCTTGATCGCGAGCAACCAGCTCTGCAGCGTCATGACGGGGCGCCTCAGTCGACGTGGCAATGGGCGCGTTGCCCTCGCGCACGGGCATGGACCTGTCAGCCTCCCCCTCCGTCTTACCGGCCACCGTCTCGTGCGTCTCAGGCATCGGCTCGGCTTTCGCAGGTGCGGCATCTGCCGTCTCAGCCACTGTCTCGGTTGTTATGGCCTCGTTAGGGCCCAGCTCTGTCTTGGGAGCCTCAGGCTGAGCCACGTTAGCCTCTTCAGGCACAGACGCCGCCTGGCCGTCCTCCGAGAGAGACGGACCCACCAACGACTCGGCTGGCACTGGCTCGTGGGATGGCCGAGCCGGCCGGTCTCGGTCTTGCGCTGCCTGCTCACCACGCGCTGGCTCCGATGCGCGTGCCTCTGTTTTCGCAGCGCCGGCGAGGCGCTCAGCCAGCGACAGTTTCCGCGCCGTGGGCTTCTCAGGACTCGGCGGCCCCGGACTCGGGACCGGCGACGACCGCTGCATGCCGCGACGCTTGGCGGCCTCGGCGAGACGCTGCTCCAGAGATACACGCGGCCGTCGTCCTTCTTTGGTGGGCGACACAGGTGACGCAGCCGGGGCATCGGTCACCGCACGCGTTTCAGGACGCGTATTCGGCGTAGACACTAAAGAGGTCTCGAGAGACAGTCTCGCTGTGGCTCCTGTCGCCTCTGCCGGGGCAGCGGGAGCGACTGTGGGAGTTGCCTTCGGTTCAGCCTGGATCTCCGTCGCTGCATGCCCGGCAGACTCGTCCTTGGCTTCTTCGTCCTTGACTTCTTCAGCCTTTGGCGGCTCGACCTTGGCATCTTCAGCCTTTGGCGGCTCGGCCTTGGCTTCTTCAGCCTTTGGCGGCTCGGCCTTGGCTTCTTCAGCCTTTGGCGGCTCGGCCTTGGCTTCTTCAGCCTTTGGCGGCTCGGCTTTGCCATCTTCAGCTTTTGACGACTCAGCCTTGGCTGCCTCAGCCTTCTCTGCAGGAGCCGTGTGCCCCTCGTTCTTGGCCGGCACGGGCGGCACCTCTGGCTCCTTGGCAGCCGGCTGCTGGAACGCCTCCATCGACTCAAGCTGCGGCGACTGCGTCGACGGTGGCCGCTTGCCCAGGCTGCGGCGCGGTCGGTACCCCAGTGGCTCGCCCGTAGGACGTCGCATCTCAAGCTGAGGCTTGGGCGTCTTGCCTTTCGCTGCCTGCTGCAGCTGTTCGCCCTGCCATGCGGGGTACATCACCTTCATTTTCTCGCCCAGGAACTCCAAATCGCCGAGCAGGCGCTTGTGTGCCTCGGTGCTGCGCACATCCACGGCCGATACAGCCACGGCCATGCGCGTATCAATATCGCGCGCGACCTGCGCAACGGAGGCCTCCACGACACTCGGCTCCAGGTACTGGCTCATGACGCGATACAGCGTCCCTGTCTCACGCACAAGGTCGGCGATAGGCGAGCTGGGTCCGGAACCCGCGCCAAGATCGACCTGTGCCATCGCCCTGCAGTGCACATGCACCCGGTCGCCCATAATGGCCACCAGCTTCGCATGGATCTCGAACTGGTGCTCGCGAAAGTCGCGCTGCAGCTTGTCAAAGTCGCCCAACAGCACCACCTGCGAGGTCGTGAGGTGCCGCTTCATCAGCGCACGCAAAGACAGCAGTAGCGCCATCATGAGCGAGAGCGTCTGTGCTGCGAGCGCCAGGTGCCGCGCCGTAATGTTTTTCAGGCCGGCCGAGCGCATAGCCCCCGCCCCCAGCACGACTTGGCATGTGCGCGAATTGAACTGCTTTAGCAGTTCCACGACCCAGCCCAGCGTCTCGGCGGCAAACAGCGGCAGATTGACCACCAGGCGCACATAGTCGTCCAGGAGACTCAGCACGGTGCCAGCCGCCTTGACCACAAAGAACGGCGTGTTGTCGAGCGTGAGCTGGCGCACCGCCTCGCCCTGCGCTGCAGGGACGGCCGGCGATGCGCCGCCCAGTGCCAGCTCCACGAGATAGACGGCCACCTCGCCATGGGCCGCGTCCTGCAGGCGCTGCATCGTCGCCTGCAGCTCGGGCGACACGGGCGCAGGCGCCCACACCTCGTCCTCGACCGCACGCATCGCGCGCTCAATGCGCTGCCGGTGCTGTGTGCCCAGGTACGCCTTGGCCTGCGTCAAGACGCAGCTGCGCAGCGCCACGCCCGGCCGTCCCGCCTCGGACTCGGCCAGGTGCACAAAGCGCCACACAAGCGCATGGTACACCACAAACGTATCCCACGGCATACTCGAAAGCTGGGCGTGCCGAGGCGTCATCACATGCACGATGCTCCGCTCGATCGCGGCCCACATAGATCGTGTCGCATGCGCAAGGCGCTGCGCTTGGGCGTGCGACGCGCGCGCCGTCCACATTGTGTGCACGTGCTGAATATGCTGTGCGACGCGCCACAGCACATAGAGCAGCGCCGCGAGGCCGGGCACATAGTCGTCCCATGCAGGCGCTGTCCGCTGCTCGTTCGTCGCGCTTGGCACGGCCCAACTCGCAGGCGCATACGCACCGAGCCGCTCTGCCACGCCATCTAGCACCAGCTGGCCGATGCGCTCTGCATATGCGTCCAGCGCGGCGTCCAGACCACTGCAGCGCTGCAAGAGGTCCCACACGGGCTCCCAGGCACTCGCAGGCTCGGCTAGCGGCGCGACACTTGTGCTAAGCACCTCGTCGAGTGGCATGGGCGGGACACACACACTCACATCGACAGCCTGAAGCGCCGCGCGGGGGACTGCCACAGCGTCCATCAGCTCGGCCAGCACATGCTGTAGCTCGCGCGCCATTTTCGCCTGCTCCTCGTCGAGTTCGGGCAGCAGAGCGCGCAGCGACGCGACGCCCTGGAATTCGGAGTCAGTTTGCAGTGCCTGCCGGATATCTTCCATGGTCGTCATCGCGCTGTCGTACTCGCCATGCTGTACACTGAGCGCGACGAGGTGGCGGCGGTCCAGCAGCCGCTGTACCTTGAGGAGCAAGTCATGCTGCGCCTCGAGCGCGCGGCGCTCCTCCTGCAGCTGCGCCAAGTCCAGGCCGTCCTGCACATGCGCCTCGACCGCATCGAGCTGCGCACTGACGCCATCCATGTGCGTGAGACAGTCGTGAGCGTCGACGCGCAGCTGCTGCAGTGTCGAGAGCGCATCAAAGAACGACGCGCTCTTTGCGCCGATCTCCACGACCAGGTGCTGCTCAATCACGTCCAAGTAGTAGCTCAGCTTCTCCTGGAGCATCTGATTCAGCACCACACCGTATTGCAGCGTATCCGGGTCAGACTCGGCACCGAGCGCAGTCGTCTGCTTGTACCGCTCCGTAACGAGGTCAAAGATGTACGGGTTGCCCAGATCAAAGTCGCCACTGAAAAAGACCTGTGGCACCGTGCTCAGCGGCGGCAAGCGGTTCGAGCCAGGCTCAGCAGGCGCCTGTCGGTTTCGCGCCATGGACCGCTCGCGGTCCAGCTTGTCCCAGTCGGCGCTGTGCTGCGCCACGTACCGCTCCAGCACGGTCCGATCAGCAGCGGGAGGCGCAGACGCCACATGTCCCGCGGGGCCCACGTCCGGAAACTTGGACGAGCCCGCATGGATCGGCAGCGGCTTGCGCCACGGATGATTCAGCATGGCTGAAATGGCTGCACGTCAGCAGCGCGTACGTACTGTGCAAGCCTGCGAGCGAGAAGCTCGAGTCCCTCGTGTCCTCAGAAGCCTGCCCCGCAGGCTCCGGCGCACGCGCGTCGGGCGCCGCTCCCTGCTCGGGGGACATGGCGCACGGAGGACGTGCTTCGCCGTCGTTCCGACACGTCGCGCTATCATCACGTGATATATGGCGCGTGCGAGCGCCGCCTGGCTTGTTCCCGGGCCATGGCACAGGTGTCGGGCGCTGTGGCGCTCTTTGTGCATGCGGACTTGGATGTAGACACATTTCTCCACGACGTGCGGCGCTCAGACTACCTGGCAGAGATTGTCGGCGGAGAAAGCGCGCTCGATGCGTCGCCGCTATGGGACCTGTTACGTGTGTGCCCCGGGCCGCCCACACCGCAGGCGGCCGCGGAGGCCTCGGCACAGTGGGGCCCCGACCTATCACGGCACGTTGCCGTCATCGCTGATGAGCGGTGCGCCAAAGGTGACGGAAGCGCGCTAGTTCTCGCGCTGCGCGAGGGGCGCGTTCAGGGCGAGCTGCGCGCCGCACGCTCTGGCGTTCTCGAAGTGGTACGTGCCTGCACTCACACAGGCGGCGACGCTTGCAGCCGGTGGTGCCCTCGACGAGGTACGTGCGCTTGCTCACACAGTTTTCCGCACGCTGTGCACCCTCCGACGTGTACACTCCGTAGCTATCGCCCCTCGCCTCTATGTGCCTGCACAAGCAGGCGCGCCGAAATTTCGCCGACCGCCACGAAGCACGCCACGACGATGAGCACAATGATGATCCACGTGATCTTGCTCATCGCCGCGTTGCTGAGATGCTCGTGGATAATCTCCAGGAGCTCGTTGGCGATCGTCAGGCGCTCGTTCAGCGTCTGTATGCGATCATCCATCTCAAGGTATTCCCGGATCGCATCGTACAGCGCCTGCAGGCTGGCCTCGTTCCAGAACAGGTCCGGCGTGTCGAGCACATCGCTCGTCAGGTTCACATCCACACGCAGCTTGAACAGGTGGCCGGACATTTTGAGCGCGCCACGCCGACTCACGTGCAACTCGCCGGTCTGTGCGAGCTCCCGTGGCATGTGTGAGGCCATTTCGAGCGTCTTGTGCATGTTCTCTTCAAATTCGGACAGCTTGGTGCTCTGCGCAATCGCGTGCGCGAGCGACAGCTTCAGCAAGTGGTTCGGCGCGCGGAACGTGAAAAAGTCATTGTTGATCCGCGGCGCAGGCACATGCGGGTCGTAGCAGAACTGGAAGAGCTCACGGTCGTACACCTTGTGGGGATTGCGCGCCGAGCCGGAGGTGATCAGGTCCTCCAACAGAGACTCCTCTTCGTCCTGCGTGAAGTTGAACATGACCACCACGCCGTACGGCAGCACGACGAGCTCGGCCATGTTTAGCGCATCGCGGATCACACTCGGTGCATGCTCATTCACCTCACACTCGTGCGTGTGCGACGCCTCGTTTATGTGCACGACCGGTACCGGCGTGTCCGACACGCGGCGCTCGTCCTGCTCTGCATGCAGCATGTCATGCGCGCCAGCGCTGTCCGCATCCTGCGGCTCCGTCGCAGGCATCGCTGCGGGCGAGGCATGCCGCGGGTCCACGTCGCCCTCACGCAGCTCGTTCGGAATGTAGCCGTCCGTATCGATATCCTCCTCTTCCTGCGGCACAAAGTAGTTGCCCACGTAGCCACTCTCTTCGTGACGCTGTAGCTCGCGCTCATGCCGGCTCGACGCACCAGGGCTGCCCGTCTGCGGCTCCTTGGAGCTGCGCACCGTCGCGCGCCCAAAGCCAGGCAGGAGCGGCTTGAAGTACAGTACATACGCACACCCCTCGTACAGGCGGGGGCGCACGCCGTGTTCACGCCGCAGGAACGCTAGCAGGGTCGGCAGGTGCAGTGCCGCAGAAATCGCATAGGATGTGAGCCGCGGCAGCGGCGTCTGGACACGCACCTGCGGCGTCATATGCTCAAACGTATGGTACACCGGATCACTGCGCTGCTCTGCACGTCGCTTCATGAGCGCCGTAGCCGCATCCTCCGCTGCGCCGCGCTCCTCAGGCGCCGGCAGGGGGGCCAGCTGACTCTCGCTCGGCAGCAGCACATGGCGCCCGCTCACCTTGGACGTGCGCACCGGCTTTTCCGCGCGCACAGGCAGCGAGTAGCGCGGGACACGCGCAGGCGTGCCCTTCAGCTGCAGCGACGGGCGGCTTGGCCCGGCGCCCGCCGGCAGCCGTGGCGGCGCATTCCGCAGGGGACGCAGCGCGCCGAGCGGCGCGACCAAAGGCTTGGGCCGGTTCGGCGGCGCGCCGCCATCCGTGCCGCTCTTGGTCGGCGGCTGCCTCTGAGGTGCGCGCGACCCCTTGACGCCTGGCATGATGATCCCGGACGGCAGCTCGTTCAGCGCCGCATCGCCGGGCGTCTCCACCTCAAAGTCGTCGAGCGGGTCCGCCGTATAGGTCGGGCCACGCGTCTCTGCTCGGCGTGTACGCAGTGCCGATGCTGTCGAACTGATGCCAGGCAAGGGCGTGTGCCGTTGCGGCCCCGCTTCGCCCGTGCGCGACGTGCTCATGCCAGGTCGCTGCGCCATGGCGGGCGGCGTTCAAGCGCCGCGCCCGCGGCGCGACGGGTCGGCACGTGATGAGAACTCGCACGTCCGCCCGGCTCCGCTACCGCGTGGCGCTATGGACGTGAGCGCCGCCGGCGACGGCGCGACGGCGCTGCGCATGCTCGCACGGACCGCGACGAAGGATGTGGTGGTGCCGCCGCTCAATTTCGATATGGTCGCCCCCGGCGTGTACCGCAGCGGGCACCCGAACGAGCGCAACTTTGCGTTCCTGCAGCGCCTCAACCTCCGGAGCATCATGTACATTGCCAACGAAGACTATCGCGCGAACATGACCGAGTGGGCCCGTCGGCAGGGCATACAGGTCTTCCACCACCGCGTCGACGTGAACAAGGAGCCGTTCGCCGAGATGGACGAGGCGGAGGTCGCTCTGGCCCTGTCGCACATGCTCGACGAGCGCAACCTGCCGATGCTCGTGCACTGCAACAAAGGCAAATACCGCGTCGGCTGCATTATGGGCTGTGTGCGCCGCCTACAGGGGTGGAGCCACATTAGCATCCTCGAGGAATACGCCCGCTTCGCCGGCGACAAGATCGCCGACGAGGAATTCATCGAAATGTTCGACCTCGCACGCGTGCACTTGGATCCCGAACACCGTCCTACCTGGCTATAGCGCACGCTGTAGCGCGCGCAGCAGCACAGGCTGCACAACCTTGCGGTTCGCCCCCGTATTGCCCTGCCGCCACACGACGCCCGCGAGGCCCGGCACGGATCGCACGCGCCCCTCCGCGTCGACGCCCGCGACCCGCTCCTTGCCGTTCTCCGTACGCCGCTCGCCCTTCCATGTCTTGAGTCCAAGATCTGTGCTCTCCAATGCCTGCTTCACGCTCGCAAGCTCCGACGCACTGCCACGCAGTGCCAGTGCCAAGTCACGGCGGCTCTTGGTCTCGGTCTTGTACGAGCTGAGCACGACGG
The DNA here is from genome assembly GCF_000349305.1 of Malassezia sympodialis ATCC 42132. Classification (NCBI taxonomy): domain Eukaryota; kingdom Fungi; phylum Basidiomycota; class Malasseziomycetes; order Malasseziales; family Malasseziaceae; genus Malassezia; species Malassezia sympodialis. Next base: position 62,778 of record NW_017387817.1, on the reverse strand, counting down.
CCATGTCCAGGCGCCGCTCCTCCATGAACGCGCTCAACGAGGCCCACCACCGCGCCCACTCCTGCTCTTGCGATGCTGCAGCCACCTCGCCCATGGGCGTCGGCGCTCGGTACGCACTGCTAAGCCACGCCGAGAGCGATATGGGCACGGACGCGAGTCCGACGTGCAGGGAACGCTGCCCAGCCAGCACACGCACCTCCTTCAGGTCGCGCTCCAGCAGCCCATGGGTATCGAGGTGCGAGACGTCGCTCTTGATGCGCTGCAGCTCGCGACTCCACGCAGCCGTGCGCGTGGGGCGCAGCAAGGTTGCGTCCGCCGCGGTCCCCGACTCATCGCGGCCGATGGTCGTGCTCTGAGCAAGGTACGCAAACGCCTCAGCATCGGCGCGTGTGCCTTTACCACCGTCTTCCTGCATCTTGAGCTGATCGTTAGTCGTCTGCACATACATTCCTAGTATCCAGCACAATCGCACTGAGTAGAAGATCAGCCAGGCGGCTCTCTAGCGGCGCGCCCCGGCGCGCCCCCTGAGCAAGCGCTGCCACCAGGCTTGCTGCGGAGCCGACGGGCGACGTCGACGGCGCACGAATTATGCGCAGCGGTGCATCCCTGTACAGCCCCTCGTCCTCGTGGTGATCAACTACGACGACAATGCGCCGGTCGGTGCCCCATGCGGCAAGCAGCTGGGGGTGATCGACCAAGCCCAACGATACATTCGCGCCCGGACCCCATGCGGGCGACGCCAAGTCGCCCAGCTCGTCGACACACAGGAGCGACGCCACTGGCGCCTGTACGTACTCGTACACATGCAGGTTCTCTTTCCGCTGGCTCAGTGCGCGCCGCGGCGTCTGGATCACCGGAACATACACGCCCTGCGGCACGCCATAGGTATGCATAAAGTGTGCCTGTTCATGATTCATCACGTATGACAGAGCGATCGCCGACGCGGCCGAGTCCAAATCGCCCGCCTCGTTTCCCATAATCAGGGTGAGCGGCTGCATCCCCGTGCTCCCTGTCTCATACTCTGCCCTGCGAGCCATGGCATGGTCCTTGGCCCAGCGCAGGTAGGCTGCCAACTCGACAGGCGCACGAGACGTGCGAAATGCTCGCACGTCACTAGCGTCATCTACAGCAGTCGTCATGCTCAGTTGCTGGGGATACCACGAATACCACACAGATCCCACACACACTAGCCAGACAAACACCAGCACGGCCGGCGTTGTCCAGCGATGTAGCATGTGTGGAGGTGCTTTTTCGTCCCTCATGCTGCGAGTGGCGCCCGCCTGGCGCGTGGTGCCCCGCCGCGCTGTCGTGGTGCCGGCTGCCTACGTGCCCGCGCGTGGCGTGCGTGTGCCTTCGAAGCATAAGCTCGCGGCCATGAATACGTCCAAGGCGCGGGCGCCTGGCGCGCCAAGCTCGGCACCCTCGGCAACGAGTCGCCGCCAGGCGCCCCTCGCGCGCCCAGGCGAGCTTCCGCGCCTCGAGTTTGATTCGCCTACGGCACCGATGGACAAAGAGCGCGTGTTTACTGCTCCGCCGCTCTCTCCCGCCCTTGTGCGTCGCGTACACGCGCTCCTTGGCGAGGAGGCTAGGCCCACAACGCCGCAGGCCCACAGCCTCGCGTACTTTTTCCATGGCACGCCCTCTAAGCATACGATCATTGCCGCAGAGACTGGGAGCGGCAAGACCCTGGCATACCTGCTGCCTGTTCTCCAGTCTCTGCACGCGACGCGCACAGCGACGGAGCACGCGGATGTGGCGCGTGTAAGAGCGGGTCAGGCGCCCCGCATCCTACCGCGCGCGCTCGTGCTTGCGCCGACGCATGAGCTTGCACGGCAAATTGCCGACGTTGCCAAGGCACTCAGCCATGACGCATCGCACAAGCTGCGCGTCGCCTGCTCGTCCAAGCCAGCGTACGCCTCGCATCTGCACGACGATCTCGCCCAGCTGCGCGCCCGCGCTGAGGCGTCGTCGGACATGCCTAGTGCGCCCATCTCGCCTGATGTGCTGGTGTCTACGCCGTCGTTCCTGAACGAGTATGCCGAGCGCCTCCTTGGCTGGGACAATGTGCAGGCGCTCATCGTGGACGAGGCGGACACATTGCTCGACCATGGCTTCCGCGCATCCACGCAGCGCCTTATGGACAGCGTGCCGCCGTCCGCGCAGCAAGTATTTGTTACGGCTACCATTCCCCAGTCTATGCGCGCCTTTCTCGAGGGGCGGCACGCCGACCTGCACGTCCTGGCGTCGCCACACCTGCACCACCTGCCAGCGCGCCTCAAGGCCTTGTTTGTCGACCCCGGCGGCAACAAAGAGCTGGCGGTGCTCAAGGAGCTCTTCCGCGTGTTTACGGCGCCGGGGTGCGAGAAGGACCAGATCCTCATTTTCCGCGACAAGCGCCGCGATGTGGAGCAGCTGAGCCAGTACCTGTCGGCTCGCCAAGTGGACCATGTCGCGCTGACGGGCGAGGCGGATGACCGGCGCACGCGCACGAGCAAGGAGCTCGATCCGTTCCTAGCCCGTCCTGCGTCCTACCGCGCGGGGGTCGAGCCGCCTGCGGACGCTCCACGCGTCCTGCTAACGACGTCGTTGCTCTCGCGCGGCCTTGACTTCGGTCCCTTTGTGCGCCATGTATTTTTGCCGGATGCCGGGCGCCACACGACGCGCTCCGTGCACGCCGCGAACAACAACGCGCTCGAGCTCCTGCACCGCGCTGGGCGCTCGGCCCGCGCGGGGCGCGCTGGTACCGTCGTCGTCTTTGACAAGGACAGTGCGCCTGGCAAGACGAAGGTGCTCATCAATCATCGCGGCCAGAAAAAAGGCATCGTGCGGGGGCAAATGGCCCTGCTTGTCGATGCGCTGCGGCGCAAGAAAATGCGTCGCGCCCCAACGTAGTGCCTTTCTATAGAGGCCCTCCACATCGCCGCTCCATCCGCCGGGCATGAACGACGTCGTGCACCGCTGGCTCGACCAGGTACTCGCACCGGTACGCCGCTCATTCTGATGCAGTATGCGGAGCGCGCGCGCATCATGCGCGATATGGAGCATGTGCTCACCGAGTACCATACCCTGCGGCCGCGCACCGACATGTTCAGTACGTGGCGCTCACTGACTCAGCGTACGATGACGGGCGCTGCGTCCTGCTCCTGCTCCTCGACGGCACGCTCCCTGTGCCTTTCCGAGGTCAAGTGTACCAGATACCCGTGCATGTGTGGATCCCCCGCGCATACCCTGCCGAGCCGCCCATCGTGTATGTGGCCCCGACACAGAACATGGTGGTATGCCGCGGCTCCTGCGTCGGGCCCGATGGGCGCGTTCGGCTGCCGTATATGGATGCATGGGAGCGCAAGCCCGAGGTACGCGGTCCGACTGACGCCAGGGCACCTCTCTCACCGAGTTGCTGCGCGAGTGCCAGACCGTGTTTCATTTGGAGCCGCCCGTCATGGCCAAGCACCGCGAGAATCCAGCGCGTGCATCACCAGCGCCCGGCACAAGCGCTGCCGATGGAGCGCCGCCTGCGCGCCCGCCCAAGGCGAGCTCTGCGGCAGGGCCGCCCGCTGCGCCCTCCCCACCGCCCGCGGCGCCGGAGCGGCCGCCCAAGCCTGCGCCGCCTGCTGCCGCGGAGGAGCGCGCCGCGCCAACTCCCACGCCACCGCGGCCAGTAAATCCAGGCATCGCCGAGCTCCAAGCGCGTGTGCACGCCAAACTCTCACGGAGTGTGGCAGAAACTCAGGACGCCGTAAACCAAGCCATGGAGCATTTAGAGCGTCTATGCGGTGATCTGGAGCGCGGGCGCCCAGCGATGGATGACGAAATGCAGCGGCTGCGTGTCGTGCGTGACTTGTGCATGGTCGATGCGGAGCGCCTCGATGCTACGATACAACAGGCGCAGCAGCAGACGGCCGAGCTGCAGGCGCGCGCCGATCCGGATGTCGATCATATGCTTTGCCCTACGAGCATCGCCGAGAACCAGTACGTCCGAGCGACTCACCAGACTGCTGCAGCTCATGGCCGAGGATCTGGCACTGGAAGACACACTCTATCAGCTGGGCCGTGCGCTGTACGCAGACCAACTCCCACTGGACCGCTTCCTCAAGGTACGCACCCCTTCTTACACAGCACGCACGTATTCTCTCGCGCGATCAGTTTATGAAGCGGGCGCTCGCCCAGAAAATCGCCGCGGGGCTCGGGTGGCCTACGTCGCCACCGACGCGAGCGCCGCACTCGAGCTCTGCGCGTGAGTAGGCTGTACATACCTCGCCCGGCTTGACGCCAATGGACGAAAGCGACAGCTTGCCGTCCTCACCCACGACAAAGTGGCTGGGTCAGTGAGTGAACGTACCTGCGCTTGGTGCTCGACTTGGTGCCTGTCAATGCGCCGATCAGCTCGCGCTTCGGGTCGCACAGCAGGCGGTACGGCAGCGACAGCTTCTTCGACCACGTCGTCTGCGACTTGGGCGAGTCGCTCGAGAGGCCATACACTTCGTACCCGGCCTGCTTCCAGTCGTCGTATGCATCGCGGAAGCACTGCGCCTGCCGCGTGCAGCCAGGCGTATTTGCCTGCGTGAGCATTGTATACATACCCTCGGGTACGTGAAAATCACTACCTTCTTTAGGTCGGCGATTTGCACACGCTCCTCCGACTGATCAACCAGCTCAAGCGACGGCAGCGCATCACCGACCTGGAGGGGGCCCGAGCTGCGGCTCTCGCTCGCTTCGGGCTCCTCCGAAGGCGGATCCGTGCGCGCCTGCTTGGGAGCCTTTGCTTCTTCACCCGTGTCCGTGCTACGCTTGCGTGCGACGCGCGCCGACGCGCGGCGCGCGGGGGGCACAGGGCCCGTCGTTTCGTCGGCCATGGTGGATGTGGAGGCCAGGAGGGTCCTCAGGCCGGTGCAAGGCCTCGATCCGCGGCGGTCCGTCTCAGTCGGCGGCTAGGCACGTCGGCGCGCAAGACGTTGTGGTCTCTATATAGGTACGAGCTATGCGAACGCCGACCCGCCTCGGAGTGAGAGAACCAGCTACGTGTGAGTCGTCCAACGTACGTGCAGAACCGTGCCGCCCTCAATGCCAAAGTCCTTGACTGTCTTGTCGTCGGCCCTGCGGTCAGCGGGTCGCACATACATCTGCTTGCCGCCAAAGATCAGGCGCTGCTGCGCGGGCGGAATCCCCTCCTTCTCCTCTACGCGCTCCTTGATGCGCAGGATCTCACGATAAGCAATCCCCACCTACCTTGTCGGACGCCTCAACATCCAGCTCAATTTCTAGCGTAAGCACACGCCGCGCACGTACCTTTGCCCGTCAGTGTCTTGACCTTGATGAGCATGGTGACGGGTCAAGTCACGTGGAGTATCTCGCGCACGTCCACCGCTTGCCCGATCCTATCTCCATGCATTTGCTACCCCGCGAGCGTGATAAATTGTATGTGCGTCAGGCTGGCCTCCTAGCGCAGAGTCGCTTGGCACGAGGCCAGCGCCTTAACCAGACCGAGACCGTGGCCCTACTTTGCACTGTATTGCTTGAGAAGGCGCGCGATGGCAACATTAGTGTGTCGCACATGATGCAGCTCGGCAAGACCATTTTGGGCTACTGCCATGTGCTTCCTGGTGTAGCGCAGCTGACCAAAGAGGTCATGGTTGAGGCTACCTTCCGCGATGGCACATTCCTGATCGCCGTCGACGATCCCGTGTGCTCGCCACGCGGCAATCTCGAACTCGCATTGTATGGCTCGGGCCTGCCGGTGCCTACGTCGCCGGACTTGTTCCCGGAAGTGATGGCGCCGGAAGGCCCAGTACCCGGCACTACAGTCGTGGCTGAAGCACCGCCAATTGTGCTCTTTCCCGAGTACCGCCGCATCCAGCTCGATATGGTCAACTCGGGTGATCGGCCTATCCAGGTCGGCTCACACTTCCCGCTCATGAAGGTGAACCCTGCCCTACTATTCGACCGCGAGGCAGCGCGTGGCTACAAACTGGATGTCGCCGCGGGCACTGCGCTGCGCTTCGAGCCAGGCGACTCGAAGCGTGTCACGCTTGTCGAGATGGGTACCACATACAAGGCGCGTATCGAACGCGGCGATACCGGCGTTCCAGAAGATGGCCCTGAGCCCTTCAAGCTCTCTCGACTCGCCTACAACTCGCTGTATGGCCCGACCACGGGCGACCGCGTCCGTCTTGGCGATACGGACCTGTGGGCGGTCGTCGAGAAGGACTACACGGTGTATGGCGACGAGTGCACGTTTGGCGGCGGTAAGGTCCTGCGCGATGGCATGGGCCAGTGTTCAGGCCGACCTGCCGACACGGTGCTTGATACTGTCGTGACAAATGCGCTCATCCTCGACTCGACGGGCATTGTCAAGGCTGACATCGGCATCAAAAACGGCCACATTGTCGGCATTGGCAAGGCGGGCAACCCCGACACGATGGCGTACGTGACGCCCAACATGGTCGTTGGGTCTTGCACCGAGGCCATCGCCGGCGAGCACATGATCCTTACGGCCGGCGGCCTCGACTCGCACGTGCATTTCCTCACGCCGGATATGGTTGAGGAGGGCCTTGCGAGCGGCATCACGACGCTCATCGGCGGTGGCACGGGACCCGCGCACGGAACGCGCGCGACTACGTGCACGCCAGGCCCGTGGCATGTGCGCCAGATGCTCTTAGCCACTGACACGATGCCGGTCAACGTCCTGTTTACCGGTAAGGGTAATGACTCCGGCGAGCAGCCGCTGCGTGATCAGATCGAGGCTGGCTGCGGCGGTCTCAAGGTACATGAGGACTGGGGCGCGACGCGCGATGTAATTGACTGCTGTCTGCGTGTGTGCGACGAGTACGACGTGCAGTGCACGATCCACACTGACTCGCTGAATGAGACGTGCTTTGTGGAGGGCACCATTGAATCGTTCCGGGGCCGCACGATCCACACGTACCACTCTGAAGGCGCCGGTGGCGGCCACGCGCCTGATATCATCCGCGTGTGTGGCGAGTCGAATGTACTGCCCTCGTCCACGAACCCGACGCGCCCTTACGCGCGGAATACGGTGGACGAGCACCTTGATATGCTCATGGTGTGTCACCATCTGAGCAAGAACATTGCCGAAGATGTGGCGTTTGCTGACTCGCGCATCCGTGCAGAGACCATTGCAGCAGAAGATGTGCTGCACGACCTTGGTGCCATCAGCATGATGAGCTCTGACTCGCTCGCGATGGGTCGCATCGGCGAGGTCATCTCACGGACCTGGCGCACAGCCAACAAGATGAAGAACGAGCGCGGTCCGCTACGCATAGAGGGGGAGACCGACTCGATCACGAACGACAACTTGCGCATCAAGCGCTACGTGTCCAAGTACACGATCAACCCCGCTATCTCGCACGGTATCGCGCACAAGATCGGCTCGATCGAGGTGGGCAAGGCGGCCGACCTGATCATCTACCAGCCAGAGCACTTTGCCGTGCGTCCCGACATGGTGCTCAAGTGCGGACAGATTGTGCTGGCCAACATTGGCGACTCGAATGCCAGCATTCCGACCGTGGAGCCTATGTACCTGCGGCGCTTGTTTCCCTATCAGCCCAAGAGCGCGGCCCAGTGCAGCATGGCGTTTGTTAGCCAGGCGAGCCTGCCTAAAGTGGCCACATACGGCCTCGATAAGCACGTTGTCGCTATTAAGGGCTGCCGCTCGCTGAAGAAGTCGGATATGCGCTGGAATGACGCCTTGCCAAAGGTTCACGTCGATCCTGAAACGTTTATCGTACACGCCAATGGCGAAAAGCTCACGACCGAGCCGGCCGACGAGGTGCCTCTCGCACGGGCCACGGGCCTGTTCTAGGTTCCGCATCCTACGTGCATTGACTCTGCTCACTCCGCCGGCGGGCCGAGTTCTGCACACGCAGCGGCACAGCCCGCCAATAGTCGGCCTGCTCAGTACCGCGCAGCACATAGGCGCCAGTGCCCAGCGCCTCGGCGAGCGCCTGCGCTGCCTTGGCTGTAGCACACCTTACATAGGCCGTTGGTTTGTATCGTGTCACGTCCACATAGTCGACGGCCTTGGCACCCAGACCCGCGAGACGTGCCTTGATCTGGGGCGCCGTCTCGTCAGGGCCCCGCACCAGGCACACGATCGTGTGCTGTGGATAGGCAGAATTTTTCGCTTGGCCTGCTTCGCGGGCCTCGGCTGCCGCTGCCTTGGCAGCCCCTGTGTTCTGTGCGACAAGCTCCTTGTGCCATGCCACATATTCGCGGCGCAACGCGTCGTAGCGGGCCTTCGAAATGCATCGCACCGATTCATCTGCGCCGAGACTCGCCCATTGCCGGGCGGGCCATTCAAAGCCTGCACGATCCCATGGAAAATGAGCGAGCAGCGTCTCAGCTGTCGCCGGATCCACAACGACAAGTGCATCGCGTGTCCTGACCACGGCCGGCGGCCTGCGAGGCTCCTCGTCCGCATAAGGCGGAATTACCGCATAGATCACGGGGTCAAGACGATCATTGACCGCTCGCGCGAGTGACTGTACGACCAAAGCCACCTGAAGAGCATCAGCTGCCTGGGATACTACATGTTCCTGCGTAAGCGCGGTCGACGTACCAGAAACAGGACGGCATAGGGCCCTGCCTGCGTCCAAATCGCCTGCATCGTGTCAGGCCCAGGCTGCAGCCAGCGCAGCGCGAACAGCCAGGGCACCGCAGCACAGAGGTCCGCAAGCGATGCACAGCCAATAGCTTGCATGTGCGCATCATTAGCAATCTGAGCTAAGTGTACAGGCTCGCCGAGCCGTGCTTGCAGCGCGTGGGCCAAGGGGGTATCAAGACGGTCCATCCACCACGGCGACAGCTCATTGAGCAAGCGCGCCGCCATCGGTCGCACATCTTCAGGCGAAGATGCACGCCATTCGACGTGCGGCACCGGCACCGGCGCACCGCGTGGGTGACTGCGCTTCGTGCCCGCGACGCTGCGCGGCACGAATGGCAGCATGGGAGATGGTCCGTTCGCATCGGGCCCGATTTGCTGCCATCCACGTCATCGGCCGAAGGCCGTCATGGCTGTCCCGAACCGACGACCATCAGCATGCGGGGAGCGTGGCTGTTTAGTGTTGTACTGGTGCTGCTGCTGGCAGTTGTCCATGCATCGAATGTGCTGGATCTGACTGAGACCAAAGACTTCGACAGCGTCGTCGGCAAGTCGACCGGCGTGCTGGTGGAGTTCTTCGCACCGTGGTGCGGTCACTGCAAGCGCCTCGCGCCAGAGTACGAGAAGCTCGCGGATGCCTTTGCAGGCAAGAAGGACAAGGTGATTATTGCCAAGGTAGATGGTGACAAGAACCGCGACCTGGCGAACCGTATCAACCTGCAAGGCTTCCCGACGATCAAGTACTTCCCCCCGTACTCGGAGATTGGCATTGACTACGAAAACGAACGCACGGCCGAGGCACTTGCAGCCTTTGTGACTGAGAAAAGCAGAATTCAGGGCAACATTGAGCCGCCTTCAGAGCCGCAAGTCGTCGAGCTGACTGCCGAGACATTCGACGAGGTCGTCATGGATCCGAAGCTGGACGTGCTCGTCGAGTTCTACGCGCCGTGGTGCGGCTTCTGCAAGCGCCTCGCGCCGCTCTATGAGCAGGTTGCGCAGGTGTTTGAGCGTGATCCTGAGTGTGTCGTGGCGCGCATCGACGTCAACGACCCGGCGAACGAGAGCATCAAGAAGCGCTTCCAGGTGTCGTCGTACCCGACACTCAGCTTTTTCCCTGCCGGGTCGGACGACAAGTGGCCGCGCCCCTACCTCAAGGAGCGTACGCTCGAGGACTTTGTCGCGTTCATGAACGAAAAGTGCGGCACGTTCCGCAACTCGGACGGCACGCTCACCGCCCTGGCGGGCCGTCTGCCCGCCTTGGACGGTCTTGCCTCGCGCTTCTACAAAGCTGGCGACTCGGCCCGGGCCCTGCTCCTCGACGAGACGAAGAAGTACGTGGAGGATATGCGTGCCAACGTTGTGGCTCCTGCGAAGCTTGCGGCCGCCAACTACTACACTCGCGTCATGGACCGTGCCTCGCGCGACGGCCCGGACTATGTGCAGCGCGAGAGTAAGCGCCTCGCCAAGCTGCTCAGGAAGCATGCCGATGGTGTCTCGACACTGGCGGCTGAGAAGGTCGACGAGATCACGCGCAAGAGCAACGTGCTTGCGGCCTTCGTCAACGAGAAGATCGGCCAGGCAGCCGAACGCGCCTCTAGCTCGGTCTTCGCGTCCCAGACGCCATCGGCCGAATCGGCCGCCCACGACGAGCTATAGCCTTGTATAGCGAACTCCACACTGAGCCATGGCTAGCGTCGAAGCCGGCGCGATGGCGCTACACGGCACACATCGCGGCAAGCCAGTCGTGCTGACGATCGATGGGTCAGAATTTTGTGCGCGCCTCAAAGATCAGCTGTGGGTAAAGATCCCTGCCGAGCTTGTCCTCGATGCCGTCATGCACGGCAGCGCCCTAACTGTGTCGATGTTGGCGCCGCCGCCCCGGCGCCTGTCATACCAGCACATCATCTCGCACGAGCAGTGGTCCAGAAGGCACAAGCAAAAGATCATCCAGTCCCTACGTCTCTATTCGATCACGCTAGAGGTAACTGCATCAGACTCCCCGGCCTTTGTGGATGCGCTGTTCAAAGCTGCCTACCCACGCACGACACCTCACCGCCGTGTGCTTGTTCTTTGCAATCCGCAGAGCGGCCAGGGCCACGGAAAAAGCATGCTGGATATCGTTGTGAAGCCTGTTCTTCGGTGCGCTGGGTGCGCCATGACTGTCATCGAGACTAACGAGCCTGCGCACGCGTACCGCGAATGCCAGACCCTGACCTTATCTGACTATGATGTCCTGGCGTGTGTGGGTGGCGATGGCACTCTACACGAGGTCATCAATGGCCTTGCAAGCCGCAGCGACGTTGCACAGGCTATCAAGCTGCCTCTGGCACCGATTCCATGCGGTAGCGGCAACGGCCTCTACGTCAGCCTGCACGGCGCCGAGAATGGGTTTATGTACTATTTGGCGTGCCTCAACGTGATCAAAGGCGTGCCCCATGTGCATGAGCTTATGACCATCACACAAGATGCGCACGACCTAAACACCGACGCGTGGCCGTACACGCTGCGTGGTCAGACAGCCGATGGCCGCGAATACGCTCAGTACTACTCGTTCATGTCGCAGACGATCGGCATTATGGCCGACCTCGATATCGGCACGGAGTCTTGGCGGTTCATGGGCGACGTGCGCTTCGTCCTGGGCTACCTGTTGTATGCTATCCGCAACAGGCCTTGCCATGCTGATGTGGATGTCTTCTTTGGAGAACGCGGTACTGTGTCGCTCGATGAGATGCGCAAAGGATCCGATGCAGCCTCTCGCTCCAAGGAAACGGAGCGCCCCGTACCTTCGATGCCTCACGCACTGCGCTGCGGCTCGGTGCTCGATCCGATCTCACTCGCCACGACGCCATACGACCCATCCATGCCCGACTCGGCACTCTCGCGCAACGAGTGGATGCGGCTCCCGATGCCCCTGTCGTTTGTGTACACTGGAAAAGTGCCGTATGTCGCTCGTACGCTTATGGCCTTCCCCTACGCACACCCTCAGGATGGATTCATTGACGTGGTGGTGCAAGACCAGCGTGTGTCTTTTTGCAAAAAGCTCGCGGCCACGACTCGGGGCGAAAAGGGCAGCCACATTCACGACCCGGGTATGCACTACATGAAAATCCAGGCCCTGCGCATCACGCCCCACAACAGGTCTGCACGGCACAGGTACATTAGCATCGATGGCGAAAAGGCGCCCTACGCACCGTTCCAGGCGGAGCTCTCAGAGCTATACATGACGCTCCTCTCTCTGGACGATGACGAATGGCGTGCGCCCAGCTTGCGACCACCTATGCTGGATGCGGCTGCCACATAGACTAGCCACGATTCATCGTATTGCCCTCCCCACGGCGGTGCTGTTCTTTGTAGGCATCCCAATGGATGGCCTCTTGCCGAGCTTCTTCCTCAGCCTCCTCGGCCTCGCGCGTTCCGTCCATCTCGGCTGCCGCTGTACGCTGCTCCCGCGGGGTCGGCTCGTCGGGATGGCTGCGTGACACGATATTGCCTCGTCTCTCCTCTTCAGCGAGGTATTCATCAATGCTCATTGTCGGAAGGCGGTGCGATGGACGGAACACGGCTGCCTGCATCTGCGCGCGCTTATCTGCCGCAGGTGTAATGACAAACGGACGCAGCGGCTTTCCCGTCTCGCTCAGCAAGGGACCTGACGTCTTGGAAAACCAGTGTGAGTCCAGGCGCCATGCGTCGTCCGCGGCATGGCTGGTATCGGTCATGGGCTTGGGCGGTGGTACATGCTCAAGCAGTTCTAGTTCTTGCTCCGCAGATTCGAGCAGGCTTGCGCAGCGCAGCGCATGCAGCACACACATCCCTTGTAGGTAGGCTCGTAGCGTGCGCACCGGTGGCAGCTCGCCATCTGTGTGTCCCATGTCGTCGGTATCTTCGTCAACTTCCTCGGAGCCGGGGACGACAAGCAAGTCGAAGAAGACGTCCGAGGGGCCAGTCGTAGGCGCGCGTGCCTGGGCCCGGTAGGCCTTACGGAACGCGTCGAGCTGCTGCTGCACGGCGCGCTCAAGCTTGAACGATTGGATTTTGATCATGCGCCTCTCTGATGGATTGCGCACAACCGGCTCAGCGCCTTCGCGCTGCATGTAGGGTAGCAGACATGCGCGCACTACGGGCGGAAGTGCCTCATAGCGACGCATCAGGGAGAAAAAGAGACGTGCAGCGCCCATCGACGCTTGCACATGGCTTTTGCGTGCACGCATACGATCTTCGCCCTCTGGTATTACTGAATTATTCTCGAGGTAGGCCTGGATGCTGGGGATAAGCAAGATTCGCAGAGACGGCGTGCTGATCTCATGGAGGCGGTCGTTCACGCTGATGATGCCAAGGGCATCTGCCGCGTGCGCAACTTGGCCCAATACGCCCATGGCGCGCGAACCTGCATCATTTCCCTTCCCTGCCTCGGCAGCCAGACGGAAGGCGGCATCCAGCTCAGCTGTGAGCGAGGACGCGCCGTCCTGCTCCTCGGAGCTCATCGTCACGGTCGAGGTAAAAGCTTAGTCATCGTACTCGCACGGTCTATGGAGATTGCCACGAGTAGTACACCAGAGCGAGCAGCCAAAGGCTGCCCGCCACGAGGAACTCAATGCCGCTAAAGAGCAGCAAAAATACGAAAAACGAAAAGAGAGGATAGTGGAACATGAGGTAGCTGGGGTCAGTGCCATATACGTACGGGAGACCCGTCAGGTACGCATTGAAGCGGAGCGTGGCATGCTCCAAAAGCAAGCCGTTGCTTGGACAACGGAGCTGGACTTGGGCACGCGTGGCCTTGTAGCCCCGGGTCCGCACAAACTTGGGATCACTCCAGCGCCCGGTAGCACTTGCGTATGGTACGATCTCGCGCAGGAGGGGGACACGCACCACCTGAAGTGGGGCGATCGGCTCGCTGAATACGGGCTGAGAGATGGCACGGTACAGACGCGAGCCCCAGCGTAGCATCCATGGCTCTTTCACCACGAGGGCTGGGCGTGATGATTCGTATAAGCTTGTGCCGTTGTGGCTCAGGAGCTCGATATCGATCATAAAGTTGCCCAGCCAATTACTCTCTTCGCCAACGGCGACACGCAGCTCGAGCGACACGTCGTACGGCTGATCAACCAGGAACAAGTCGACGTCCGGCTCCTGGCGCCACACTGGTAAGTCTGCGTGCCCGGGATGAAGAGGCACAGATGCGCTAGCTTCAAATATGCCGCTGAAAGCATTTTGTACCTGTGTATTATTGAACCATACATCCTTGGCGAGAGCGACTTCGGGTACCCACGCATGATAAAAGCTAAAGAACGCGAAGATCGCCAGAAAAATGCAGGCACCCTGTATGAGCAGGAGGAGAAAGAGGCGCAGAATTACGCGGTGAGATGTGCGTGAGAGAAACAGGGCATAGAACACAGCGCAGACATAGGCCGTGGGCGTAACGACCAAGGCCTGCCAGACAGCAAAGGTAACGGCATGCACCAAATCCACAATGCGGTCAATACGTGATTTGCGCTCACGCAAGTATCCTTTCGACGAAGTTGTGCGCGAGCGCCGCGCAGGGCGGCCGGGACGGCTTGCCACAAAGCTTCGGACGGCCATAGAGGAGAGTGGGAGGGTCTGAGCGCGCCCGATCAGGCAACTGTTCTTTGGCCAACAAGGGCCCATGACATGTTTTAACAAATGCATCGGGGACCCCCGCCTCTTCGTCTTCCACCAACATGGCCAGTCCCAGCGGAGGCGGTGACTACAGCAGCTCTATGCGCAAGTTCAAGCTTGTCTTCCTGGGAGAGCAGTCTGTCGGTAAGACATCTCTGATCACGCGGTTTATGTATGATACGTTCGATGGCAACTACCAGGCGACCATCGGCATTGACTTTTTGTCCAAGACCATGTACCTCGACGACCGCACGGTGCGTCTGCAGCTGTGGGACACGGCCGGTCAGGAGCGCTTCCGCTCCCTGATTCCTTCCTACATCCGTGATTCGTCCGTGGCAATTGTTGTGTACGACGTCACGAACCGCGAGTCGTTCCAGTCGACGTCAAAGTGGGTGGAAGACGTGCGCGCCGAGCGAGGCAACGACGTGATCATCGCGCTCGTCGGCAACAAGACAGACCTGAGCGATAAGCGGTACGTGTGCACTACTTACACGCAGTGAGGTCAGCACCGAGGAGGGCGAGGCGCGCGCGAAGGAGTACAACGACGTCATGTTCATGGAGACGTCGGCCAAGGCGGGCCAGAACGTGATGCCCCTCTTTAAGAAGATTGCGCAGGCCCTGCCCGGCATGGATGATGCACAGAATGAGGGCGCCGGCGGCGCTACCCATCACAGTACGTGCTCTCGGCTTACGCAGCTATCGACGTGTCGGCTCAGCCGGCCGAGGACACCAAGTCGTCGTCGTGTCAATGTTAATAGTGAAGCAGTTGAGCCAGCATCGCACGAGGCAGCTGACCCACGCCACGCCACGGCGCCCAATCGGCCTCTTTCTCTGGTGCCTGCGGCTGGAGATGTGGCCATCCACGACGCTGCACGATGGCGATGCCACTAGGGACCCATTCCGCATCCCAGCAGTGGCGTAGCTTCAGCGCTAGTGGCTCCGCCGCTACCATCTCGCGTGCAGCATCAAGACATGCACAGACGCCCCGGACAAGGAGAAACGGCACAGCACATGCCAGATAATACATAAACACGGTCGGAAACAAAAAGACCAGGACGGTGAATAGAATCGTGCCGAGAAAGAGCTGGTCCACATCGTGCTCCGCCTTATCGACACGGCCACCATGCAGGGGATTGCGCTTGCGGCTGCGAAACACGTCGAAGAGCTCGCTGGCTGCGCGACCAAAGAACGCATAGACGCCGCGCAAACCCAGATACATGAGCCGCATGTGCACCGTAGCGAGCACGAGTAGATCAGCGATCGCGCCACACAGGCACGTCACGCCGAGCCAGCGCGTACCGAGTGCAAGAACTGCGAGCATGTGGGGTATAAAGGGGACGGCAGGCACCAACACATAGTGCGAGTATGTCTGCGCAATCCAGCCGAGCACATCGCTCAAGAAGAGCGAGAGCTCGTTGTTCAGCTTGATGCCAAGTGGCCAGTGTGCCAGCCAGTCAAAGAGGCGCACGAACGTGGCGCCATCGACCCAGGTCAATGCCCGTGTCGCGGCCACTGTGAGCGGTGCCATGGCCTGCGTCATGGCGCGAGCCACAACCATTCCGAGGGCCACATCCAGCATGCACACTAGCGTGCCAGCCCAGCATGCACGCAGAGCACTGTGCATGGGGCGCACAGGCGGCTGCTGCTCGTTGCACAGGGCATCGTGCACGGCATGCTGTGCAGCCCATAGGTCGGGCCAGGCGACCAGCTGCGCAGCACGCTGTGAGGCCGCACGCCACAGTGCCGATACCGCAGCAATGCGGCGCACACGCTCAGGTATCGGCGGCACATGTGCGCGCCATTGCAAGAGTGTGTGCTGTGCGGCACGCCAGCGCAGTGGCAGCGGCGAGGCCGACGCATAGCGTGCCAGATTCATGCGAAACAGTGCGTCGCGGAACGGCGCGCCAGGCGCTCGCGGCGCAAGGAACTCGTTGCGACGCATAGGGTCCATGGCAAGCAGGTGCTCCAGCCGCGTCCATGGCATAGCACGAGGCGCGCGCGTCTCGTGCGTACAGAGCCACTGGCCGCGCTGCACATCCGGGGGGGTATAGGATACGACCGAGAAGGGACACGCGGCCCACGCCTCGTCGAGCACGAGTATCGACGGTGGCTCCGTGTGCATGCTCACATGCAACACAGCGTCGGTGCCGAGCAGTGGCGGCGCGCCCTCGAGGGTCGCGGTGCCAAGGACCTGTGCCGCATACGCCAGGGTCGGAGACGACGCGGTGGTAGTACCCGCCACGACAATCACTACCTCAGGGCCGCCAGGGTTGATGAGCCAGCCGAAGAGTGTGCCTGGACACGTAGCAGTCGTTGGCCAGTACACGCGGACGACCTGCACGGCGTGGCGCGCGTTGGGTTCATGCGCGGACGGCAGCCGCACATGCCGGGCGCGCTGCGGCGGCGGCGGCCGTGGCGGCGGCGGCTGCACAAGCCACGTTGCCTCACTGGCCTCGTGCTGCTCCGCGAGACCATAGGCCGCCGTCGCAGTGAGCGCGGTAAGCGCACCAGCGCCGGCCGCGGCGGCGTTCATGCGGTGGAGGGCCAAGAGCGCGCCGGGCCCGGCGGCGTGCGGCCTAAGGGCAGCGTCGGGCGGGGATCCAGGGATGCCCTATATGGGGGGCTACAAGATTGCGCTGGGCCTGGTGTCTAGGCCTTGGGCGCCTCGGGCTCTGCGGGCGACTCTGCGTTCGGGTCGATGAGGCCGAGGCGAAGACCCTGCGACTGGTCTTGACGGACTGTCTCGCGTGCCCGCTTCGACTCTTCATGCTGGACCTCGATCATGCGGCGCTGGATCATATGCGCGCGCTCCAGCTACATGTGAGTGATGCTGCACGTACCTCCTTCGTGTGGTGCAGACACTCCAGGTAGTCCTCCTTCTGCAGCGAGCACTCGGACGGCTCGTCGGCCGTCAGGTAGCACTTGCGAAAGTCCTGCCAGAACGCAAAGCAGCGCGACGGGCCTGGATGTGAGTAGCGGGAGACCGACCTCCTTTGATTCCGAAACCGGACTGTCGTGTCAGTGTCCGCGCGCAGCGCTGCGTACCGCCATCGTGAAGCACAGCAGGACGACGGGAGGCCGAGCCGAGCCGCGAAGCGACGGTCTATGTCACGTGATGATGTCACATGCTACGGCACTACGTCGAGCCCGACGCCAGGTCGCAGCGGTGCCCGAGCTCCTGCACAGCACGCAGCGCAGCTTCGAGCGTGGCGTACGCCTCCGTATCGGCGCTTGTATATGAGAGGAGGTCCCGTAGCAATAGCACGTAGCGCGGAATCCGCTGCGTTGGCATAATGGCCACGTCGACCGCACTCAGCTCCTTCGGCTCCGAGCGCGACTTGTCCCGCCGGTCCGACTCGGCGAGATCGCCTGACGATGTGTCGGCGCGCGATGGGCGCCGCGGGGGGTCTGTCGTAGGCGGTGCAACCGGCACACGACCGAGACGGCCTTTGGCCTTGCTCTTTGACGACTCAGCCGCGCGCAGCATGCGCAGCGTCGCGCCTACAACGCCGTGCCAGCCCACATGCACGTCCTCAAAGCGGTCCAGCATGGAAAGAAACGAGCGTGCGACGCCCTCGCTCGTAGGGCTCTCTTCGATGCTGTAGACGAGCGCGCGACTGACCGAAATGAGCTTCGGGAGCATCTGGCGCAGCGTGACGAGATGCGGCGGCGTCGTCGGCGTCGGTGTCGGCATGCGCAGCGGCTGCGACGAGCTCGACGGCTGCGTTGGCATGAGCACATTCGTCGGCAGACGCGTCGATGACGTCGTGCCTGTCCACTTGAGTACCACAATTAGCAAACTCTCGAGGTGGGCGGCGTAGCTGCGCTCCGTCTGCACCAGCTCGCGGATAAGAAACAGCGCCTTGACCTCCTTCTTCCAATCGTCATCGTTCGTGAACGGCGCACTTGGAAAGTTGCCGGTCGTGTGCCCGATGCCTAGCTCATTCGAAATGACTTCAGACTCCTCCGAGGACGCATGCGACGATGCTGCATCCGCAGTCGCCGACTCGTCCGACACCTCCAAGTCGTCTGAATCCATACTCTCGAGCTCCAGGAAGCTCGTTGAGACATCGGGCGTCAAAGAGCGCACATCTGGCGTCTCTGGGGCCTGCGTCGGAGCGACCGGATCGTCCCCACGGTCGGCCAGTGCCAGCGCCTGTGGCTGGTCCGACACCCTCGCCTCGCGCGCGCCACGGTCGCTCGCGACGCGCGTCATCGGCAGCGGCGGTCGTCGCGACGACGGCGGCGAGCGCAAGTTCGGCATGCTTGCCTTGCGGGCGGAGCGTGCTCGCTGCCGCAGAGCAATGCGCTCCTTGTGCTGCAGCCGCACCTGCTCCAACGCATGTAAAAACTCGAGGTCATCCGCAATACGCAGCGTCGGCTGGCTCTTGTTCCGTCGCGTCCGGTACATGCTCGCAGACCCCTCGCTCTTGGGTGCCTCCCTCTGTAGGGTCGGCAAGTCGACCGCACTCAACGGCGACGTGAGCGACGATGCCTCGTTGCTTTCAGATCGCCGCGACGATTGGCGCCCTTTGCCCCGTACGGCACTGGTATCGTCGTCGTCCGCACCGTCGTCGTCATACGATGGTCCCACGTCCCGTGCATTCCGCCGGATCCGCTGCGCCTGCTGCGACATGGCCGTGAGCAGGCTCGACGACTTGGACGTTCGGAGCAGCGGCCGCATACGCGTCATATCGTCTTCGGACGGCCGGCTCGATAGTGGTTCGTCGTCAGATGCCAGGGGCGCAGGCGATGAGGGAAGCCGCGGCGCACCGGCCTCCAGCGCTGTATATGCGCCACCATTCGCGCTGAGACCCGGCTCAGGTGCGGCTGTTGACCCCCGGCTCTTGAGGCGCTGCACCCACGGCGGCGCCGCACTCGCTGAGCTGTCAGGCTCACTCTCGCTCGACGGCGCGGCATGCGCTGGTGTCGTACGAATGAAAAGCGGCTCAGGGCTCGGCGCCGTAGCGATACCACGCACCTCAGGGGGGGTAGGCGTCAACTGCGGCACCTCCGGCAAGGTGGCTTCGATTCGCTCCACCGACACCTCGGAATAGAGCGACGACGCACTAGCGGGCGCACTGCCCAGGTCCAGATCGTCTAGCCCCAGATTCTCCAGGAGACCCTGCGCCCCACTCTGGCTCGATGGGGCGGGCGGCAGCGGGTCAGTGGACCAGGCGTCCCACGACGGCGAACCGGCGCGCAGCTCGTCAGTCCGCGGCGCATGCGTGTCGGGCGATGGGGTCCGCGTCTCGTCCTGCTCGATGGAAAGCATTGGTGCCACTTGCGTCTCGTCGTCAGGCAGGAGCGCCAGAGCCCCAATGCTCTCCTCGCCCACTTGCGTGTGCGAGAGCGATGCGTCGTCGGGGGACCTCGCGAGCCCAGTGCTCTCACTGTGCGAACGCGGCGGCGCACGTTCCGGCGTCGCGAAGCTGCCATCGACGGTATCTGTGGCCGTCGCCAGTGATGCCAGCGACGTGTGCGTGTCGCCTGAGGCCATCGATCGCATGGATAGAGGCTTGGCGGGACTGTCGTCGGTCGGCGGCGGCCGCCGCGGCGGTAACGGCGGCGTGGGACGCATTCCGGTGTCCGTATCGTGGTCGTTCCCGTGCGGCGTCGCAGGCTCGGTGCTTGGCGGCGAGGGCGGCGGCAGCGGCGGCAGCGGCGCGCTCGTCTCTAGCGCAGCAGGTGCGGGGACTGTGACGGGAATGACCAGAGGAGGCGGCACAGGTTGTGAGCCGGCATCTCGGCCACTTGCAGGAGGGACCGACGTCGATCCCACGTCCGGAAGTGGGCCCAGCGGAGTGGCACCGGCTGAAGTGGTCGGCGGCGTCGTAGGTACAGAGGGCGACAAGGGCGGTGCCTCGATAGGCCCT
The DNA here is from genome assembly GCF_000349305.1 of Malassezia sympodialis ATCC 42132. Taxonomy (NCBI): domain Eukaryota; kingdom Fungi; phylum Basidiomycota; class Malasseziomycetes; order Malasseziales; family Malasseziaceae; genus Malassezia; species Malassezia sympodialis. The sequence goes on along the minus strand of NW_017387817.1, from coordinate 42,651 downwards.
GCTTCCGCGGCCCGCACAGCGAGCGTGTCGCCCTCCTGCTTCTTCTTCTTCATCTTGCCCTTACTCTCTTTCGTAAACTGCCGCAGATGCAGGAGACGGTGCATGTGGTCAATGCTCTTGGTGCGTGCTCGCAAGAAGAGTGCACGCTTGTCGTTCGGGAGCTCGGGAGGCGGCGGCGGCGGAGGCGGCGGCGGCTCTGCCACCGGCTTGAACGTGGGCTCGGGTATCTCTTGCAAGGGGGATGCGTGCATAGAGCGCTGTAGGGAACTCTTGCGGGAGGGCGGGCCAGTCGAGGCGCCGCTCGACGCGCGCGAATTGCGCGAAGCATTGCTGTCGTTGCGGGTGAGCAGGATGTCGGGAGTGTCGGACACCGTATCGGAGCCCTGTGACGATACGCGTCGCGACATGGAGTCCCCGATCGAGCGCGCCCCGTCGGGACGGCGCCAGCCAGGCTTGCTTTGGTCATCAGCAGCGCCCGACTCATGCTCGTCATCCGGCATGGTGCGGCGGAACCCAGGGAACATGGAGCGAGCATGCCGCATCGCAAGGCGTAGCCCTGACGACGACAGTTCGCCCACGTCCGGCGAGCCGTCCGTGCTACTGCGCATCGCGCCGCGGACAGGGGTCATATAGGGAGCCGCACTGCCGCCCGCAGGGCTGCTTCCGGCGCTGGTATACAGGGAACCGGACTCCGAGGGAGCCTCGCTCGACGCTGCAGTCACCATGCCGGCGCCTGCATCGCCAACGCGGTCGCGCTGCGACCGGGACCCGGAGAGATGGAGCCCCCTGCTGACGTCCCCAGACATTGACGGCGGGACGCCCGACAGCACCGGAGACTCAATGAAATAGGGCGGCGAATTCAACGCGAAGTCGCACAGCGGGCGCAAGCGTCCGGTCGTGTCCAAACGCCGCGCGAGAGGAGTGGCGGAAGAGCCCGATCTTCGTGGCGGCCGCTCGGGTGCCGCACGGCGCTTCCGCCGCCACTCACGTGCCACGCGGTGCCCCCGCCGCTCGGGCCGCTCGAACGCCCGCCGGCCTTCATCATGTGGGTGACTCAAGCGGGGCGCACCGCGATGCGGTGTGTGCCTGCGGCGTACGGAGCACGGATTAACACCTCCAGGGCATACCAGACGATCTCGACACCCAACGCACCTAGCGCTATTGGCCCGTACTCGCAGGCGGTCGTGTACAACGGCACGGCCTACGTGTCGGGGTGCATCCCGTTCGATCCGCAGACCATGCAGTGCGTCGAGGGCGGTATCGAGGCGCAGGCGGAGCGTGCCATCCAGAACCTGCTGAATGTCGTCACGGCTGCGGGCTCGGACAAGAGTCGCATCCTGAAGACGACTGTGTTCATGAAGGACATGAACGACTTTGCCAAGGTCAACGTACGTATACTTGTGCTTATCCAGGCTATCTACGAAAAGGTGCGATAAGCTACTAACCCAGGCATTCGCGCCCCACAAGCCGGCGCGCTCGGCCGTCGAGGTAGCACGCCTGCCCCGCGACGTGCTCGTAGAGCTCGAGTGCATTGCGGCCGTGCCGCAGGCGTGACTCGCGCGTGCGACTCTGTAGCTAGGTGAGGCGGATGACGACAAATAGAACCATCCAGCACACCACGACACTAGCGATGCTCCCGAGCGTGAACCAGCCCATCCGCCGCGCCTTCCTCGTGAACACGCCTAGCTGCCCGCGCGTGCGTGTCATGAGATCCAAGTTCTGCTCCAGGCCGGTGCCGGCCTGTTCCACCAGCTGGCGGTCACGCTCCAGCGCATCGGCAAACGCAGCCGAGTTCTGCCGCAGCACACCGGCCATGCGCAGAAGCTCGGCAGAGAGCGATTCTTGTAAGGATCGGTCGCTCGTGAGCGTCGCAGGCCGGGCGTCGTCGGACGCCTTGGCGGCAGGCGCGTCGTCGGCCGGCGGCCGCCGCTGCCGCAGGGTCGGCGCTTCGGGTTCGCTGGAGGGGGCCTGCGCGGCAGCTCGCGGCGGCTCGTGGCGGCTGGGCGCTGGCGGCATGAGCCCTGCATACAGGTAGTCGTCCCAGTAAGTGTCGGCGTCGGAGAGCGTGGCGTGGAGAGGCCGCTCGGCCCATCCCAGAGCCTCGGCGGCATCACGCACCGCGTTAATGCGCGCGACAAGGTGCGCTGGCGTCGATATTTCCGCGGCCATGCGCTGCGCAAAGCGCACACCGGCGAGCAGGCCGCGCACGCGCGCCTCGTCCCCACGCGGCGCCGCAGAGCGAGTGCGCTCGGCGCGTGCCCGCTCGGCCTGCACGCGGTGCTCCAGCGCCGCGACATACTGCGCCAGGTTGTGCGGCAGGTGCTGCACCTTCACACCGAGGGGCTCATCGCGCCCGCGGTAGAACGCGCTGGACGCCATGGCGGCCATAGGCGAGGAGCGCGGTGCTGAGGTAAGCGGCGCCCACGCGGCAGGCGCGGCGACCGTTCTTCGTTGTATGCCATTGGGCTCCTCTCGACCCCTGCTACGTGGAGTGAGTCGAGCTGTGAGAAGCATGTCGCACAAATCCGAGGCAGTGTCTGCGTGTCGTGCGCAGTTGGAGGCGCAGCTGGACAGGGTGCGCGCGCTGAACGCATCGCAGGCGCCGGCCGACCAAGTGGCGCCGGCGCTGGGGGAGCTGCAGCACCTGGGGCAGCGCCTGAGCGAGCTGAGCCTCGCGAGCAAGAAGGGGAAGATCACCCTCAAAACGCCCAAGGGCACGCGCGACTGGGAGCCGCTGTCGATGGCGCTGCGCAAGCACGTGTTCTCCACGATCGAGCGTGTGTTCACGACGCACGGCGCCGTGACGATTGACACGCCCGTGTTTGAGCTGAAGGAGATCCTCGCGGGCAAGTACGGCGAGGACAGCAAGCTCATCTATGACCTGCAGGACCAGGGTGGCGAGCTGTGTAGTCTGCGGTACGACCTGACAGTGCCGTTCGCGCGCTTCGTCGCGATGAACCCGACCGAGTACGGCAACATCAAGCGCTACCACATCGCCAAGGTGTACCGCCGCGACCAGCCGGCCATGACCAAGGGCCGCTTCCGCGAGTTCTACCAGTGCGATTTTGACATTGCCGGCACGTACGACGCCATGGTCCCCGATGCCGAGTGTCTCTGTGTGCTGGTGGAGACGCTCGATGCGCTGGAGATCGAGGGCTTTACCATCAAACTGAACCACCGCAAGCTGCTCGACGCCATCTTTGCCATCTGCGGTGTGCCGGAAGACAAGATTCGCACTATCTCGAGTGCTGTCGACAAGCTCGACAAGTCGCCGTGGGCCGACGTGAAGCACGAGATGGTCGCAGAGAAGGGCCTCGACGAGGCGGCGGCCGACCGCATCGGCACCTACGTGCAGCGCCGCGGCGGGCGCGAGCTTCTCGCCGAGCTCAAAGCAGACGCGGCGCTCACGCAGAACGCGCGTGCCGTGGAAGGCCTCGAGGACATGGAGCTCCTGTTCCAGTACCTCGAGGTATACGGCGTGCTCGACCGCGTCTCGTTCGACCTGAGCCTCGCACGTGGCCTCGACTACTACACGGGCGTGATCTACGAGGCAGTGACGGCTGCCTCAGCGCCGCCGAAGCCCGTCGAGGGCGCGCCGAAGAAGAAGCTGGCCGAGGGCGAGGTCGACGAGAGCACCGTCGGTGTTGGCTCGATTGCTGCCGGCGGCCGCTACGACCACCTCGTCGGGATGTTCAGCGGCTCGAAGCGCCCCGACGCCGTGCCGTGTGTCGGCGTGTCCATTGGTGTCGAGCGCGTCTTCTCCATCCTCATGCAGCGGATCCGCGACGCGCAAGCGCGCGGTGAGCGCACGGCCGTGCGTCAAAAGGAGGTGGATGTCTACGTAATGAGTATGGGTGATGGCCTCCTGCTGGAGCGCATGCAGGTGTGCAAGCAGCTGTGGGACGCCGGCATCAAGGCCGAGTTCCTGTACAAGAAAAAGCCCAAGCTGCAGGCGCAGTTTGCCGTCGTCGACAAGGAGCAGATCCCCCTCGCCGTGCTGCTGGCCCCCGGTGAGTGGGCGCAGGGCACCGTGCGTGTCAAGGAGCAGCTCGGCAAGGACGAAGCTGGCGACAACAAGGGCACCGAGGTGCCGCTCGCTGAGCTGGCCGACTTCGTGCGTGCCAAGCTCGCGCAGGCTTAATTGAGGAACCCTTTGAGCGCGCCGCCCACGTTCGCCACATCGATCAGGAAGCTGTCGTGCCCGTGCGGTGCGTCAATTTCATAGTACATCACATTCGGGTTGCCGTTCATGCGCAGACATTCGGCCATCTCGCGCTGCTGCTCGACCGGGAAGAGAATGTCGCTCTGTACGCCAAGGATGAGCACAGGTACCGCATGCAGGCGGCTCAGTCCCCGCATCAGCGATGGCACATATGCATGCGCGCCAGGATGCGAGATCGTCGTGATGTGCGGCCGCGACGGCCGGCGGGGACGGTTGTGCGCCGTCTCAATCGGCAGGTGCCCGTCGTCGCCATGCGCCTGCATCCGCGTCTCGGCGAGTTCAGCGAGTGCATCATCGGTCATGTCAAAGAGGTCCATCGACTTGGAGATGTAGATCAGCGAGTTTGCATCGTACTTGAGGCAGAACTGCTCGCCCTGGTGGTCCAGGTACGTCTCCACCAGAAAGTCCGGGCACAACGCAGGCGCGCGCTGCGACGGCGACTCACCGTCCCGCAGCAGATGGCGCCGCTGGCGGCCAAACCGCTGCTCCCACTCGGGGCCCGAGCGATAGGTGATCGTGGCAATCTGTCGAGCGAGCTTCATGCCCTTGTGCGGCGGTACTCGATCCGCGCCATAGTAGAAGCCTCGGTTCCAGTTTTCGTCGGCCATGAGCACACTGCGCTGCGCGAATCGCAGCGCAATACCAGACGGCGAGCTGCGCGCACACCCGCTAATGCTCACGACGCGTGCCACGCGCTCAGGAAAGAGATGCGCCGCGGCGATGCTCTGCATACCGCCCATGCTGGAACCGACGCTCGCGTACAGCCGCTCGATGCCCAGGTGGTCCAGCAGCAGGAACTGCGCGCGGATCATGTCAAAGATGCTCAGAATCGGGAACCGCGTCGCATATGGTGCGCCCGTCGGGTCGCGGGGATGCGGACTCGACGGCCCTGTGCTGCCATAGCATGAGCCCAGCACGTTGGTGCAAATGACAAAGAACTTGGACGTGTCAAGGGCCTTGCCCGGACCAATAAAGTCCTCCCACCAGCCCTTGGCCGTGTTCTCCGGCGTGCTTGCTGCATGCGAGCTCGCCGACAGGCCAGTATGCAGCAGAATCACATTGTCGCGCGCCGCATTCAGCTCGCCCCACGTCTCGTAGGCAATCTGGAAGCCTGAGAGCACATTGCCATAGTCGAGGCGAAGATCCTGGTTGTGGCGAAAAACTCGGTACCCTGACACCACCTTGGTATACGACGGCTCCGGCCCCAGCATCTCGAGCTCCTCGTCGGCCGCCGCATCGGCCCGTGCGCTGCCGGCCATCACACGCCGCTCCCGCAGCTCGTGCTGGTCCACACACGGTAGCGGTATCGCATCGTTCCACGTCGGGGGGCCACTCGAAGCATAACGTCGAAGAGGGCGCACAGAGACGCGCGCCAGGGGCGCCCGCAGCAGAGGGCGCACCACCGACCTGGCCCACATAACAGACGGCACGGCCGCTGCTGGGCCCTGCGGCCGTCTTCTCGTACCTCCACCTGCGTCCCTCGCGTCATTCCGAATAACGTCATTCCACGTGATACGATGGCCTCCTGAACGACCGTGCGCAGCGTACGGACGGCCCACACCATGGTGCAGTACGTGGCGCTGGTAGACAACGCTGACACGCAGCGCTGACGCCGCGGCGATCCCATCGGACATTCAAACCAAGTCGCAGTTCTACGAGTATGTCGGCATGCAAGTGGCCGGCCTGCTCGATGGGCAGCGCAGCTGGGTCACGAACCTGGCCAACGTGAGTGCTGTCCTGTACCACTCGATGAACCGCTTCCACGCATGGAAGGACTTGCACGTCAACTGGGCCGGGTTTTACGTGCTTTCGCCGCTGTTCCCCGGCGCTCTACCGCCGACCAAGCAGCCCACGCTCCTTCTGGGGCCGTTCTGCGGGCTCCCGGCCTGCCAGGTCATCGCTTCTGTGCCAGGCCGGGGCGTGTGTGCGGACGGAAGCGCTCAGCTCCCGCCCAAGGCCGTGTGTGTGCCCCACACAGATGCATACCGTGCGTAGACGGGTGGCGCGATACTGACACAAGCTAGCGGGCCACATTGCATGCGACTCGCTCTCGCAGTCGGAGATCGTCGTGCCGATCGTCGTGCCGCGCACCTCGCTCTCTGACGCAGCTCAGGCAGCTCTTAAGGGCGACGGCCCTGAGGACCTTGTCCGCGCCTGGGGTGGGCGCGGTGATGGAGATGATGTAATCATTGGCGTCCTCGACATTGACTGCGAGTCACAGAACGGCTTTGACCACGAGGACGTGGCCGCCCTCGAAGCACTGGTGCGGACAGTGAGCCAGGCGTGTGATTGGTGTGTGTAGGTCTTTCGACTATGGAGTCATGGCCACTCTTTCGACGGCTGTCAGAAAGTCGCACGCGGACCGCGGGGGAGCGCGGAACCCAGAGTTGGCGCACAGGATAACCCGCCAGCCCGTATACTCGAACGTGTGGAGGTCTCGAAGGCTGTGACGGTTGCACCAATCACATGACAAAATGCAAGCCCCGCGACGCGCTGCGGTCGAAAAAATAAGAATATTCTTAGCAAAGAAATGCAGTTTTTGGCTGAGCCCCAGTGTCTTAGCGCAACAAGATAGGTCTGCGGATATCGTGAGGTGGCGGCAAAGAAATTTTTTCCGTGAAAGCCCTCAATCCAGATTCAACCCGCTCAACAAGAAGGTCTTTTTGCCATCCCAGTTGTGAATTTTGCAAGCGCTTCACATACGGCGCTGCAATTTGGTCTTCTCTCCCACTACCTCCATTGATTGATATCTAGGAGCCTTGTTCGAGCATCGCTCAGCTGAAGGCGACTGCTCTGTCCTACCCATGAGTTCTTATTCAGCTAGTTCTTTGCGCGCCCATCCCAGCGGTGCCACGGCGGTAGGTCGCGCTAACGGTCCACTCACACTCCAGACATGCACCTATGCCCCCAATGGATCATCCATGGACATGCGTAGGCCGCGCGGCGCGATGATGACGCCCAGCCCTTCGGCGGATTTGGGTCGTATCGTGTTGAATGACCCCCGTCGGAGTGGCGAGGGCCGCCCCATCAAGCTGAGCCCGCATGCACGTTCAGGAAACGAGGCCTTCTCGACGTCATTCGGTGCGGCGGGTGAGGCGCTGACGACGAGAGCGGCGTCAGAGGCCGACGTGAAGACGCGCAGGAGCCCAGACGCGCCAATGAGCTATACGATGCCGACTGGATCGGCCGGGTCTATGGAGGCCGCTGCGAGAGAGTTTGGTATGGGTCAGAACCACGCCCGGAACAGCTCCGAGGACTCGATTCCCCCGATGCTGCATCCGTCTGGCTCGCCATCTTCGACAGCCACCGACGATGCGGACATGAAGGATTCTTCAGCAGGCTCGCATGGCCAGCACCCGATCATCCACAAGTGCGAGAGCTGCGCCAAGGTCTACCGCCACCCCAGCTGTCTGATCAAGCACCGCTGGGAGCATACCATGTACTGGAAGGAGGCATCCAAGTTCCTGATGAGCAAGCACCAGCAGGTGCAGCTCCTGGAGGCGGCCGCCATCCTCGTCGGCATGGACTCGAGCGCGCGTTCTCTGCCGGAAGAAAAGGCGCTGTGGCCGGCAGCAGTGAGTCCGCCGTCGTCGGGCTTGCTGGGCTGTGAGCACGTCAACTTTGATACACTTATGGCGAACAAGTCACGCCATTCGTCTATGACCCACGACTCGGCACGTATGCCATATGGCACATCGGCGCCCCCGGCGCAGGCGCTCCCTGATATGCATCTGCGCGCCCCTAAAATGGAGCCTCTCGCCAGCTCTCCCCACATGCGTCCCCACTACTCACACCACGAAGCACAAGATGTATCCGAAGATCATGAAGAAACGAGCGAACTGGATATGGCGACTCGAGAAGACGGCTATGGGCTCCATTCGGGCGGCGACGTGATGGCAGATATGGACATGGACGCCGATGAGTAAAATGGCCTAGCGCTAGCGATGGGTGACTGCCTTTCAGGTAGTAACAAAATGTCTTCCAACAAGGCAAGCACGGCTAGGGTGCCGTGAACGAGGTCATAGTGCCACTCCTGTAAAGTGATACGATTCCCATGCCAACGATTCGCTGTTGCGCCCCATATTTTTGTCGGCCGATGTGCCCCACACTCCACACTCGGAAGCCGATAGAGCGTCCACGTTGCCTAGCATGGTGAGCGACGGGGAAAAGCAGGTGCCCGAAGGCTATCGCGGCAACCTGACGCCAGACCATGCGAAGGCATTTAAGGATGCGTGGGAGCTGCTTCTGGACATCTTTCAGCGGAACTGTGAGCGCTCCGACGAGCTCGAAAGGATGGGCGGCCCCAAGGCCGCCCAGACCGGCCAGGAGGGGTCGGCAAATACGAGCAGCAAAGAGAACAGCAAGGAGAGCATAAAGGAGAGCAGCCAGGAGAATGCCACGTCGCAAGATATGAAAGTATTGGATGAAGCGGTGGCCAAGTACGGCGGCAGGTACCTGCGCCAGAGTTTCTGGGATACTGTCAAGATGGATGCGCCGGACCAATTCGTCCTGCGCTTTCTGCGCGCGCGCAAGTTTGACGTGGACCGGTCGGTGGCGATGCTGGTCGGTTCGATCCAGTTTCACCTAGATATCCAAACCGAAACGATCCTGTTCAAGGGTGAGGAGGGCCTGAAGGATGTGCCAGGCTTCCTGAACCAATTTCGCCGCGGCATCTCGTACATCGAGGGCAACACAGACGCGCACGAATTTCCCATCTACTTTATCCATGTGGCGCGCCACCTGACGAGTGCGCAGAAGCCCGAGACGCTGCAGCAGTTTGTCGTCCTGGCCATGGAGAATGTGCGTCTCCTCTGCACGCCCCCCATCGAGAAGTGCGTGATTGTGTTTGATATGACCGGTTTCGGCCTGAAAAATATGGACTGGAACTGTGTTATGTTCATCCTCAAGTGCCTCGAGGCATACTATCCCGAGTCGCTCCAGCGAATCTACATCCACGGTGCGCCGTGGATCTTTAAGGGCATCTGGTCGGCACTGCAGCCGCTGATGGATCCCGAGGTGCAGGCCAAGATCCGGTTCAGCAGCAAGGCACAGGAGCTCGAGGAGTATGTGCCTCGGTCCCGCTTCCGCAAAGGGATGGGCGGCACGCTCGACTGGGACTGGTCGTACCCGGAGCCGGAGCCCGGTGAGAATGCGCTGCAGAAAGACACTGAGACGCGTGTCCAGTTGCAGCGCGAGTTCCGTGCGCTGTGTGAGCAGTTCGAGGACGCAACGCAGGCGTGGCTCGGGGGCGACAAGGAGATGGAATACCGTCGCGAGGTCCTGACACGCCAGCTGCGCCTCAAGTATTACCAGATGGCGCCGTTCGTGCGTGCCGTGACAGTGTACTCGCGTATCAAGGTGCTCCGCAACGACTTTACGATCGAGTGGACCTATCCTCAGCTGGACGGCTCAGTGCAGTCCCAGACGGTCAACGAGCGGCACAATGCGCCTGCGCTGCTGCAGTGGCTCCGCGAGCACGGTGAGGACACGCTCGAGAACTCGGTTGGTGGCCAAAAGAGCCCGTGCATGGTGGCTGGCACGGCGTTCGCGCCAGCAGAGGCCACGAAGCACTCGCCGACAGAGGCCACGAAGCGCTCGTCGGCAGAGGCCACGAAGCACTCGCCGACAGAGGCCACGAAGCACTCGCCGACAGAGGCCACGAAGCACTCGCCGACAGAGGCGACGTCGCCCCCTACGGCGGCGGGCGCGGCAGCTGGTGGCACAACGGGTCAATCGCCAGCCGTCCCACGGAAACAGCGGCGCAAGCCCGTGCCGCAGCTCGACGAGGCCACACTGGCTTCGCGGGGCGAGCGTGGTTCCGACTCTGCCGCGTCTACGCCGCAGCGTAGCAGTGCGGTGGAAGCCACGTCGCCAGCCGCGGAGGACGAGGCGGCTACGCGCGCGCGCGCTGTGCCACCGACGCCGGCTGCCGACGACCTGGATGGTTTCGCGTCGGCGGAAGAGTTTGCGGGCGACGACGTGGAGGTCGAGGAGGAGCGCTATGCGGCGCCGGCGGCGTGGACGGACAACTTGGATCTGGACGACGAGGAGCGTTCCCTGCTGGCCGAGGATGGCGAGCTGCCGATGATACCGGAGACGGTCGTGACGCCGCACTACATCCCCGCGAAAGTTGCGCCGCACGACTGCCAGCTGAGCGAGAGTGCGCTGCTGGAGGACCTGGAGACGGCGCACGAGGCGATGCAGCTCTTCCTCAACTCGCAGATGCGCGAGGCGGAGGAGCTGTGCCGCGAAGGTGCCGGGACGCGTCTGTACTGTGCGGCGGGCATGTCGATGGTCAATGTGGTCAAGAGTCTGATGACGTTCGAGCCCGAGGACATGCAGGTCGCGATGGAGTGCTGCCAGCACACGAAGCGGATCGCCGCGTGCCTGCGCAAGAAGAAGAGTCGGCTGTCGACGGTGCTGCCGCAGGCGAAGAGCGCGATCTCAGAGTACTCGCTCGTGCAGCAGCACGCCGAGCTCGTGTACGCCGAGTCGATTCTGTGCAAGTCGATCCTTGGCATCCTGTATGCGGGCGACACGATTGGGCTTGTGCGCGAGGCGATGAACCTGCGCACGGCGTATGTGGTCCTGCGCGAGCTCCTGCGCATGCTCGAGGCCGCGGACGAGGCGGTCGAGCAGGCGAACCGCGACGGGCGGCCGTCGACGAAGGCGGCCGACCAGGACCTGCGCTCGGGCGTGTACTTCGGCATGGGGTGCTGCATGCTTGTCCTGTCGCTGCTCGAGCCGCGCATGCTCCGGTTCATGGAGGGCGTCGGGTTCGCGGCCGATCGGCGGCAGGCACTGCGCCTGTTCGAGCGGGCCGGCGGCTGGACGCGCGACGAGGTCGAGCCGCGCATCGGGGTGCCGCAGGAGGGTATGCGGCGCCCCCTGTGCGACCTGGCGCTGCTGCTATACCACCTGGTGATCCCCACGAGCGTGCCGCTGCCGGACGTGGACCTGTCGCAGGCGGACCGCGTGCTGTCGTGGAACCTGCACCGCTTCCCGCAGGGCACCTTTTTCCTGTTCTTTTCGTCGCTGCTGTATGCGACCCAGGCGCTGCCCGAGAAGGCCGTCGAGTGCTTCCGCACGGCGATCGAGTCGCAGCGCGAGTACAAGCAGCTGCACCATCTGTGTTTCTGGCGGCTCTCGCTCACGTACCTGGGCATGGCCGAGTACGACCGGGCGCTCGCGTGCTTCGACATGCTGGTGCGCGAGTCCAACTGGTCCAAGGCGATCTACCAGTATGCCAAGGCGGCGCTCCTGTACGAGGCGAGCCCGCTGCGCCGCACACAGGCCGCAATGGCGATGAAGCAGGTGCCGGCGCTCGCGAAGAAGATGGCCGGGCGCCATGTGCCGTTCGAGCGCTTTGTGATGCGCAAGGCCGCCAAGTTCGAGCGCCAGTCCATGCTGGGCCTGCCCGCCCTCGAGTTCGTGTACATGTGGAATGGCTTCGCGCAGACGCCCGTCGCGACGCTCATCGCGCAGCACCTGACACACATCGACCGCGTCATCGACGAGCTGCTCGCGTACAAGTCGCCGAGCACCTTTGCCGGCGGCGCCAGCGACTACTATGCGCTGTACTCGCTCGCATACTTTCTGCGCGGCGTCGCGCTGCGCTACGTGGCCTTCCCGGAGCCGCACACGGTCGTGCGGCCCCCCGTGGGCCAGCAGCTCGACATGGCCGAGGTCGCCGACGACGCGAGACAGTCGCTGCTCAAGGCGTGCGCGCACGGCGAACACCTCGATGCGGTCGACCGATACCTCGTGTACTTTGCGCACTACGAGCTCGGCTCGCTGTACCTCGCGCAGGGCGACCTCGCGCGCGCGCGCCGCGAGCTGGAGCTCGTCGAGTCGCGCCGCCCGCTCGTGCCCCAGGAGAGCAGCCGCCTCAAAATCCCGCGGGCCTCGTACCCGATGAGCCACCTGTGCCAGATGCGCGCAAACCTCCTGCTCCAGCGCCTGCAGCCAAGCGACGGGCCCAGCAAGCTGACACGCTCGTTCTCGCGCCGGCTGCGCTCGCTCAGCGGCGCAAGCGCGCCGCCGAGCGCGCCGCGCTCGACGGCCGCCGCCGTCGCAGCGCCGACGCAGCACTACAACGACATCCCCGAGCGCCTCGAGCGCGCGCCCAGCGGACGCGACCTCGGCCGCCGCGCACGCTCAAGCCGGCTGCTCCTATAGAACTACTTGCCGCGGTGTAGCGCAAACGTCTCCTTGACGCCGCGGCCGGCCCGCAGGTCCGCCATGCACAGACCGTCGACGCGCCGGCCCTCGGTCGCGAGCTCGACGACCCGCTCGGCGACGGCGGCCGGCACACTCACGACGCCGTCCACGTCGGCGAGCAGCACGTCGCCCGGGTGCACCGTGACCGGCGGAAAGAGCGGCGCCCCGTCCGCGCCACGCAGCACCGTCGGGTCGGCAATCTCGAGCGGGACCTGCAGCTCGCTCGGGCGCGTGAACGGCGACTGGCCGAGGACCGAGTGGCCACGCGCAAACACGGGAAATGCGCTCTCGCGGTGCTCGCCCAGGTCGCGGCACCGGCCATCGATCACGACGCCCCGCACGCCAAGGCTCTGCGCGCGCGCCGTCATCAGCCCGCCCCACACGGCCGAGCGCGTGTGCGGCGGCGCCGACACGAGCATCACCGAGCCGGGCTCCGCCGCGTCCACAAAGTGCTTCGCGGGCCGCGGCGCGCCCTCGTCGCTCTGCGGTACCATCTTGACCGTGAACGCGGGACCGCAGACGGACGCCCCGCCGCGGCTAGGCTCCGGCGAGTACATCTCGATGCCAGGCAAGTAGCCGCCATGCGGAAGCTTGAGCTTGATGAGCGCATCGGCCACCTGCGTCAGTGGGCACTCGTACCTCGCACGACGAAAAGCTCGCGAGCCGAGCCAGCACGGCCTGCGGCACCGACATGGTAGAGGGGCAGCGGCGCACGCGGCACCTCCACCTGCGGCGCCGGTGGCGGCCCGGCAACCACCATGTCGCTGGTAGGTCGGCACCTCTGACGCAGTTTGGACAAGTGGACGGAGGCCTTGCGGGCCTGGGGCGCCCGGCGCGCTGGGGCGGGCTGAGCGATATGTTTGGCGGGTTTGACCGCCGCTTCCCTGCGCCGCCCGAGTCGTACGAAAACTACTTCAAGGCGTACCATATGAGCCGCTTTGGCGGGCGCGAGCGCAAGGATGTGAGCTACGGCGGCAAGGGTGCGTAGACGGTGCTGACCCAGTGATTATGCCGCCGTCGGCGCTCGCGACGATCAGTATGTGGCGGTGCTAACGGCAGCCGATCTGGAGCTCGAGTCGCCGTGGACCTTTGTGCTGCGTGGCGTCGGGCATGCGCGCGCGCAGCGCACGCACGCGGGCGTCGTGGAGTTTATCGCGGACGAGGGCAAGGTGTACCTGCCGTCCTGGGTACGTGTGTGCTGCTGACGCAGATGATGCGTATGCTCGAGCTGCAGGACGGTGACCCCATCCACATGCAGGGCACGCGCCTGCCGAAGGGCCAGTTTGTCAAGCTGCAGCCGCAGACGGTCGACTTCCTGGAGATCAGTGACCCGAAGGCCGTGTACGTCTGGCGCGCTCACGCAGGCTCGAGCAGGCATTGCGCAACTACCCGACACTCACGCGCGGCGACATTATTGAGATCTCGTACAACTGCCTCACGTTCGAGATCCTGATCATGGAGGTGCAGCCGGACGCGGACGGCATCTCGATCATCGAGACCGATCTCGAGGTCGACTTTGCGGCGCCCAAGGGGTACGTGGAGCCGGCGCCGCAGCCGCGCGCGGCGCCGTCGACTATGGCGTCGAAGCTGCACATTGACCAGGCGAAGTACGACGTCGTCCGGGGCGCGGCGTCCAGCGACGGCGCGAGCGCGAGCACGCCATTCCGCGGCCTGGGGCAGACCCTGAGCGGGAAGAAGACCAAGGGCAAGAAGGACAAGCCGATCACACCGCGCGATCCACAGAGCCTCGTGCGCAGTACCGAGTACGTGCCTGCACTCACACAGCCGCCCCGCTATTGTGACAAACGATACACTACGGGAGGACAAGCATGTGCCGGCCGCGCTGAACCTGCCCTTTGGCCAGCTGTTCTTCGGCTACGACGTCGAGCGCCTGCCTGTCCCCGTGTCGCACGCAGACAGCGCGCCTGCGCCCTCTCAGGACGCGCCCCCGCCTGGCGGCACGGCCTTCCAGGGACAGGGCCACACGCTCTGGGCGCGTCCGCCGCCCGAGGTCATTGACATCGACTCGGACTAGCGCTGGTAAATAATTGCAGACATACCCACCGTAAAAAAGCCCGCCGCGCCGCGCCGTCGCGGCCGACGCGACGACCTACGACATGTCAGCACCGGTTGCAACCGCGCAGCCCAGCACGAACTACCGTGCGTTTAAGAATGCCGACAAGCCGGAGGAGGTGCGGCGCTCGAATCTGAGCGCGGCCAAGGCCGTCAGCGACGCGGTGCGCACGTCGCTGGGCCCCAAGGGCATGGACAAAATGGTGCGTGGCCGCTGCTGACCCAGATTCAAACGTCGTCAGGCGAGGTAGTGATCACGAACGATGGCGCCACCATCCTGAAGCATATGGCCGTCGTGCACCCTGCGGCGCGCATGGTGCGTATTTGCCACTCACATGCAGCTCGTCGACCTCTCGCAGGCGCAGGACGTCGAGGCGGGCGACGGCACTACCTCCGTCGTCGTCATCGCCGGTAGCCTGCTGGGTGCCGCGGAGAAGCTGCTCACGAAGGGCATCCACCCCACCGTGATTGCCGAGTCGTTCCAGCGTGCGGCGGCGAAAGCCGTCGAGTTCCTTGGCGAGATTTCGACGCCGGTCGACCTGACCGACCGCGACAGTCTGCTGCGTGCGGCGACCACGTCGCTGAGCTCCAAGGTGGTGTCGCAGTACTCGTCCATCCTCGCGCCGATCGCCGTGGACAGCGTGCTGCGCCTCGTGGACCCGGCGAGCAGCGAGAGCGAGACGGTCGACTTGCGCGATATCCGCATCGTGAAGAAGGTGGGCGGCACCATCGACGACACAGAGCTGGTCGACGGCCTTGTGCTTGAACAGAACGTCGTCACGTCGAGCGGCGGCCCCTCGCGCGTGGAGAAGGCCAAGATTGCCGTGTGCCAGTTCCAGCTGAGCAGCCCCAAGCCGGACATGGACAACCAGATTGTGGTGAACGACTATCGCCAGATGGACAGGATCCTGAAGGAGGAGCGGCAGTACCTGCTGAATATGTGCAAGAAGATCAAAAAGACGGGCTGCAACGTGCTGCTGCTACAAAAGAGTATTCTGCGCGACGCCGTCAATGAGCTGGCCCTCCATTTCCTGGCCAAGCTCAAGATCATGGTCGTCAAGGACATTGAGCGCGACGAGATCGAGTTCCTCTGCAAGTCGCTCGGCACGAGCCCGATTGCGGACATTGAGGCGTTCACCGAGGACAAGCTCGCCAGTGCCGAGCTGGTCGACGAGGTCCAGCACAGCGGCGCTCGCGTCGTCAAAGTGACCAAGATCAAGAACCCCGGCAAGACCGTGAGCGTGCTGTGCACAGGCTCCAACTCGCTGGTACTCGAGGAAAGCGAGCGCAGCTTGCACGATGCGCTCTGTGTCGTGCGCTGCCTTGTCAAAAAGCGTGCACTGATCGCCGGTGGCGGGGCCCCCGAAGTGCACGTGTCCCGCAAGCTCGCGCAGTGCGCGCAGACGCTGCCGACCATGGAGGCGTACAGCTTCCAGGCATTCGCGGAAGCGCTCGAAGTCATCCCGACGACGCTGGCCGAGAACGCCGGCTTGAACCCGATCACGATCGTGACCGAGCTCCGGAACCGCCACGCCATGGGCGAGAAGACCGCCGGTATCAACGTGCGCAAGGTGCGTTAGCGATCACTGACAGTACAGGGCCTGATCACCAACATTCTAGAGGAAAACGTTCTCCAGCCGCTTCTCGTGTCTACGAGTGCACTGGAGCTGGCATCAGAGACGGTGTCGCTGCTGCTGCGCATCGACGACTACCACCTGTCCCGCTAGGGCGATCCGCCGCCGTGCCTGTAGTTTGGGAAGTAAGTGCATACATCCCCACGGTATAGATGTTGCGGCCGGAGGCTGTGCGGAGCTCGGACGTCGCCACCATGCAGAACCCGTATCCTGCGCCGTCCGGACAGCGTCCAGTAACACTGCTGGAGCCGCCGACGCAGATGGCAGCGCAGTCGAGTGCCAATGCGTACAACGACAGCGACACTTGGGGCAACCGCTTCTCTTACGACAACGATAAGTTCGTCGACGATGCAGGCGTCGATGACACCGCCATGTTCGCTGATGCACATGCTCCTAACAGCTTGGAAAAGGCATACCGTGGGCTGAATGGGTACCGTGGCATTTGGCTCCCAGAAGACCGTCGCGCCTTCCGGAGCCAGTCGCTGTTTATGAAAATCTTCCGGATTCTCGTATGCGTCTTGGTGTGGGGCATCATTCTGACGCTATGTATCTTGATGCTACTGTTTGTGTTCTTGCGTCCGCCCAATATTGGCCTAGACAATATCAATGTCCCCAGCTCAGACGATGTGCAAATCCAAGGCAGCTCGTTCCAGTTCAACACCGAAGTCTTTTTTCAGATTTCGAACCCTAACTATGTGTCGGCGACACTGAAACAAGTACATGCTGTGGCATACGACGCGACGGAGCAGTCATTGACGATCGGCTCTTGCAAAGCCGATGATCAAGTCATCGCTAAGCGCGATAACACGACTTTCGCACTCCCCTGTCGTCTCCAGTACGATGTGGCGAAGGATCGGAACTTGAGGGTTGCACAGGATTTGGCGACGCGCTGCTTTAAAACCCATGAGAACTTGAGAATCCTGCTTAAGGTTCACATTTCCTTCCATCTATATTCCTTCAGCGTCCCCATTGATGTGAGCCCCACGATTACCATGGGCTGCCCCGTGACGGAGCAACAGGTGGAGAACGCGCTGGGCAAGAAACTGAGTCAACTAGGCATCGGCATAAACTCTCGCCGAAGTGTACGGGAACCGCCGGTACAGCGCTCGGCATTATGGACGCCGGACGACCTATGACGTATATGTACTCTGTTTTCTGTATATAATAGTGGGGGTCCCGGTGGCCCAGGCTAGCTTATTTCCGCATACAAGCTTTCAGCTTCCCCACAGCCCACCGATAGAATGCCTGCTGAGACCTACGCTGCTCTCACACACCTGGCTCTCAACGTGATGCCGCCCCGTACGGAGTGGCTCAATATGGGCTACTGACTAGACACGGACGTATTTCCTGAGGCTTGTGAAGGTTCGTGGACAACAACTAACGGCAAAGCGCTGGCGGAGCTGCTGCACAGCGCTGCACAGGTGGCGCCCGGCGACCGTGTGTTGGATGTAGGCCACGGATGCGGCGATTCGCTCCTCCTCCTGAGCCGGGGCTCCCTGAGCTGTCTTCATGGAGTTACGTCCCTACCAGTTCATGCACAACGCGCACAACAACGACTCGGCAACCAAGCACAAGTCTGGTGCGCTGACGCCGTCGACTGGCTTGCCCAGGACGATGGCGCTGATGCCTACGACGTGATATTAGCCCTGGATTGTGCGTATCACTTTCATAATCGCGCACTCTTCTTTGAACGAGCACACAGACGGCTTAAGCCGGGAGGACGTCTAGCGTTGGTGGACCTGGCGTCTGCCTGGCCGTACCCGGAAACAAGCTCGTCCTTTACGCCCAGCACCTTACCGGCGCCCATGCATCCGCCTAGCTGGGGCAAGCGCGTACAGCATTGGATGACGTGCTATTTATCTGGCACCCCAACCCAATCGATGGTTCCCTGTTCTACCTACATGGAGCAGCTCCAGACGGCAGGCTTCTCAATTATTCAACTACGGGATATCTCGCACGACGTATTCCCTGGGTTTTCCACCTTTTTACAGGGTCTCGGAATCGACGACCAAGCATGGCGTGCCGGGAGTCAAATGCAATGGGCAGCCTTGCGTGCATTCGGGCGTGTCGTGCACACGTGGGCCCAGGGCGGGGACACGGGCATGGCTCGCTGTGTGCTTGTCGTGGCCACGGCTTAATTCCATGGCTTTGACCAGAGTTTGACACCTTGCACGGGGCTGATCTTGGTATGCGTCCGCGCGGCTGCCATAATGGTACCATCCACGCATGTAGTATGTGCCTGAGAATCATCCGGGGAAGATACCCATTCATATCCACTCGCACGGAAATATTCCACCACCCGCGGCCCTTCTGTGCTGCCCTGTATATCCACTTGGCCGTCAGGGGTATAGGTGAAGTCGACATGGACGCCACCCCTGTACATGCCTTCGAATAAAACAGGCTGAATCACATCCTGTGCATACTCGTTGTGCATTCCTTTTACATCATCTCCGTTTTTAAGCAAGGTTTGTACGCGCGGGCTGCGATACGGACGAATTACAATAATATCCACGGCCTCTGGGGGGCGACGAAGATGAGGCTCGCTTAGTACACCAGCGAAGGGCGCTGGAATAAAGTCTGCCTCTAAGCGATCCACCAACATAGCATTCATGTAGATAAAAACGCCGGCCATTTCTACGCGCCCGTCGCCATGGCACAGATAGTCATCAAACGCGGCGCTTACTGGCTTGAAATCCCTCATAACTGGGTCGTATCTCAGGACGTGTCCATGGTCCAAAGGCTGGAGGAACAGTGTTGCATCAAACCAAGTGTTCATATTCTCCTCCGCTGCGATTTTGAAACGCTCGATACCCGGGTGTTCAGTACGCAGAACCTCCGAATCACGCAGGATAGCAGCATGAAGTGCATGCGATGCCACTACTGTCGCAGTAGAGTGATAGGGATCCACCTGTAAGAAAGAGAGCGGTATCAGAGATTGCACATCTCCTTGGAGGAATGCCTCAAAAGAACGTAGTCGCCACTGTTCATTGTCAGATGGGCCTGGCCCGAAATGAGACTGAAACAGTGCGTTGCCCGTGCCCGTAGGGACAAGCACCAGCTGCAACTTGGAAAGATCTTGTCCAAACTGCTCTGTAGCCTCCTCGATGATTTCGTGTGTCGTTCCATCGCCACCCAGTAGAATTAAGGTTGAGGTCTGAGTCAAGGGCGAAAGATAGCGGACCGCGTCCTTGGCGCCCCTAATGGGGTTCGTCACATGGTATATAGGCTCAGGTCTATCCTCCTTCTGTATCTTCCATATATTCAATTGGGGCTGGATATATTCACGAATTAGCACTTCGGCAAGTCCCTTGCCGGCCGCCGGATTGTACACCACACACACAGCCATAGTGGGATGGCACAAAAGGCTCGTGCGCAAAATGACGCGCCGCGCCGTGATATTATGTCATCATTGCAGCCCTACACTTGTGACAAGGCGTTGCACCCCGCCCGTTCGTTTCACGCCACAATTCCTGATCGGTAGCGTGGGAGGAAGCGGAAGGACAATGGATAAGTGCGACACAGAGAAGGCAGATCAATCAAAGCAAAATGCTAAAGAGGATTTGACGCACGCAGAAACGAACGAAGACGAGGCGAACGAATCCCCTCAAGCGGAGGTTGAAAATGATGCGGGAGCAGATGTCAGCGAGTCTAACGAGAAAAACTCTGACGCTACTGAGAAGACCCCTTCCGAGCCGAATAAAACGCAAGATCATGAGAAGGGGCTCCAAGCACAGAACGACGCGACTCAGAACAATGGAGCAGAACAGTCAGAATCGAGCGCTACCTCGTCACAGCCACTAACTAGTGCCTCGCACGATCTAGTGCCAGATGATGCCCAGGTAGAACAACTTCAGTCCATGTTTCCCGCATTCCACAAAGTCACAGTCTCGGACATTTTGAAGGCTAGGCGCAATAACATGGAGTCAGGTATGTCGCTTACACTTATGCAGCGATTCAATTCCTCCTGGAGCTTAACCACCCAAGCAGTGAACCACGAAATTTTGAGTCGAATACCATGACGGATGCACAAATTGCCCAGCTATTGCAAGAGCGCGAACGTTACCGAGCCTATGTCATGCAGCTGAAAGCAAATAACAACGGACCAGGTATGACTCAGCGAGAGCCAGCTCAGCTGCTATACAGCCCTCGTGTTCGCCAGCAACATGGTCGACCCACGGCCACTCCCCACACGCCCGCTGGGCCACCGCCACCACTGCCTAGTCGCCCACCCGAACTCAGCGTTTGGCCTACTTCTGAGGAGGCTCGCCAGTGGAAGGAGGACTTTAATCGCTTCACGGGAGGTACGTTATCCAACAAGCTGACACGATAGTGGGTCTTGCGAAGGTGGGTACAACTTTGTCGAATTGGCGACAAAAGGCTGAGACGGCGCTCCGTCAGCATGATGGCCAAAATCGCATGAATTCGCCAGGATTTTTCCGACAACGCTCACCGACTTCGCATTCGTCTAATCTTTTCCAACAAGACACGCATGTCCGTCCCACTGGAAATACATGGACGTCAGGCCCCATCTACCGAACAGCTCCAATGTATGATAACGACCCCAAGCCTCTGGCAGACGAGGAGTTGGAGAGTCTTGTAGTCAATTCCACTGATCTCCACGCTCGTGCTTCGCAAGACACATTGGCCGCTTCGTCAACTCCACCGCGTTTGCCTGCTAAAGACCGTCCCAGTCCAGAAAAATTGTCTACACCTACCAGGAACACCAAAAGCACTGTGCCTGCCTGGGGACAACGATACAGCAGTAAAAGTCAGGTCACAGCAACAGAAGCAAAGACTCACGTACATGGCTCCAAAAGTATGGCATCATCAAGGCAAGAAGAAGATAAGGATCGTTCTGCAGAACCCGAGGGATCTCATGTTGAGCACACCGCCCTAAACAACGAAACCTCAACATCTGATACGCCAAGCCAAGGGCCATCTAACAATACCAACGAATCTATAAAGAAAGGAGCAGATGGAGAGAAGAATTCTGAGCCAGATGATGACGATTTTGTCGAAAACCCCTTTGATGACGATGACTAGCTGTCCTATAGCCTGCACATACATGTACATGTGTGCACAGACATCGAGAGTATGCCACGTGAATGATGGCAGTGGAGGCAGCAGTCACGATCTGACAATAGACGTGTAATTACTATGGATGGCAAGGACGTGGCAGATATGTCCCCATCAATTCGTGAATCGTCGTCAAGTAACTCACGTACTGCATTAGAAATTGTCACTCATATGCTGCAAGAGGTGCGACAACTGAAGCAGGATACCCCGACGATCAGCGCAGCTGGAAAGTGTCTCCACGCGCTTGCCTGGCCGATTGCATCGCGTTTGGGGCTCTACTCTCTCGACTTAGTGCAGCCCTCTACTGTGTCACTTTCGCAGGAATCTTGGACAGAGAATATTTCGTTGATGTCAAGAGCAGCAAACCAGTTGCGCATGTCGCTAGAAGTATCTGACGCATCGCCAATATTGCAAGACCTCTCTACGCAAGCGTCCGAAGCATCCTATGCCATACGAGGAACAACAGCCTTGGCTAACTGTTTCAAAGATGCATGGAAATCATTCCCTTCTGTTTTATGGACAGGCTCACTAACGCACAACAGTAAACCGGCAACAAACCACGCTGATGCTGTCGCAGTATTGGACGCCTTATGCCAAGCCATGACGCCCACTGCAACGAATTTGCACTTAGAATGCTTCTATGAGCGGATTGATATGCCTGATGCCAATGCACCTTTTGAAAAGATTATGACATTCACGAGCGGTGGGCGTATTATCGTTCTTGACTTGGAGTTAGGCCTCTGTCGTAAGGATGACCTATGGGCACCGAATGTGGGGCTGCACATCTCCTATGCTACAGGAGATTCTTCTGCCGTTTCTAACAATAATAAACAACTGGAGAATATGCTGTGTGCCTGGCTCCAGCAACTCATGCTTGTGCTCTTTGGGCTCGAAGTCGATCCTCGCATCCTGGCGCGATGCAAGGCTTCCAATGACAGTACCGCTTTAGTACAGGCCATGCATTTATGGGATGCCTTTGTCTCAAGCTTGGCAACTCTAGCTTCCATTGATGGTATCATTGTGGAGTCGACACAAGAATCCCAAGAGGGCTTGTTCCAACGATTTGCATCACTTTGTATTGTGGCCGAGAAAGTATGTGGACAAGAGGCTCTCTCTCTCGCTTCACAACATGGCAAACAAGTGGATCTTTCCGTGGACTTGTTAGAACAACCGGAAATTGTGGACCTGTTGCAACGCTTCGGTCATGGTGTGAGTTTGTGCCATTACCATACCCCTTATTTATCTCTTGCATTCACTCCCCATCACATGGCTACCGTGCGGATCTGTCCAGTTTTGATACCCTTTGAATCCAATCAGGATGCATTGGCCACGTCTGTATACCCCGTGGTGGATATGCCCGAAGAAGCAAACCAGGTTTGGCTTGCACAAGGCCATTATGCAGACCGGCCCAGCCGGCCTCTAGCCTACGTTGCCCAAGTGGACCCACCGATCGCTATTCCACACAGTATGGCGCGCAGTGTACATTTAGCACTCGGCCTTGCTTCTTTCCGACTAGGGACTATCCATGACGCAATTCAGTCAGGATTCGTGGGGCAGAATTTGCCCTCTACGTCGTCCTACAGAGCATCTCTTAATGATGAACAGGTGCGCGAGGTTTCTGCCGTGCCATTCCTTTGCTTGGCACGTTTGTACCGAGCACTCGAGATCCTACGAGAGTGTGCTCGATGGACGCGTGTGCTTCGCGGCGCGGAAAACGATACTAGCAAAAGACCAGTCTGCACCCTTCGGCTCGAGCCACGCATGGCAGAGGGCACATGCCGGTTGCGGCTACATACCACCGCAGCACATGCTCCAACCACTATGATTAATGCCACCTTATGGCCCATGCTGACAAATGGGACCGGATGGGCCTGGGAGGCGGAAGCGATGCGCTGGGATGGTACGCTGATTGGGTCGACCAGGTCGAACGATCTAACGCCGGCTGATGAGATGCAATGGCCTGACAATCTCGTGCTGACGCGTATCAGAGACATACTAGATGCATGGGCAGGCACATGGTAGAGAATCATGCAGTCAGAGGGGTGATCCACTTGGCTTGTAAGTGAACTGTCCGGGCTATATTAGACGATAGCACAGTTTATGCGTCCAGCTTAGCGGGGAACGCGCCGCTCTCGCGCTGCTCGTCCCACTTCTCAAGCTAAAAGTCAGTCTACCACGGAAAATACACACCCATTCGTTCGGGCAGAGCGTGTGGTACGCCTTGTAGAACTGCTTGCAGGGCTCGAACTCCTCACCCTTGCTGTTCACACATCGGAAGTAGTCGACGTAGCTAGGTGTTACATAGGAGAATACATACCTCTGCCAGCTGTAGGTTGAATGCCCACAAGCGGGTCGCAGGTTAGCATCAAACTGGATTTACGCCCAGAGTTACATACCAGTGACGGGTCTGGTTCTAGGCAATGTCAGTTACACTGTATTATCATACATACCTGGTTGGGGAAGCGCGAATCAAACTCGACAGTCTTGAGGTTCAGCTGCTCAGCCATGGTAACAGTAAGAAACGTAAGTTAGTGAGGAGCCGCACTGTTCCAGGACCGGATCTGCCCGCGCGTCGGCCCCGTATTTCGGCCGAAGAAAGAAACCACCTCCAGAACCTCAGGCCACTGTGGAGCATGGACGCTCTGAAGGCACAGATTGCGTCCCAGAAACGCAAGATCGCCCAGGAACATAATGATGGTAACAAATACATGAGAAGGGGTGATATTGAAGCGATTACTACTCAACAGTATGCACGGGAATTGCAGGAAAGGACGCCTGATCTACCCGAGTCAAACGAGCATATCCAGGCCACTTCGCAGAATATGGCCGAATCGGCGAGGGACGACGTCATGACGCCAAACCAAGATGAATTGGTTGCACAGAAAACTCTGGACCCATCCAAAGATAAAATTATGTGCCGCTTGCGTGAAAAGTCCGAGCCAATTTGCCTTTTCGGCGAATCAGACGAAGATCGCATTCAGCGGCTACATGCGCTAGAACAAGCTTCTGAGCGCGAAATCAAGGGAAAGGGGGTGTTTATTGAAAATTCAAAGAATGAGTATGAGGGTGGTGCAGGTGAAAAGTCTGTCTCGCAAGGCCAAGAAAAGGATACACCAAGCAAGGACCGAGTCCCTGCTAGGATGCGCGAAGGCGTGGGAATGCATACCGTTATGGATCTGAAACTTATATGGACAGACACACCTCGTGTGTATCCGATTATCTATTATACGCTAAAGGGCATTCTCGAAGACTGGGAAACTGAACTGGAACAGCGCCCTGATATTGTAAAGCGCAGTGAAAAGGGGCAGAAAATGAGTGAGCTACATGCGCAAACCGTTGTCAACCTCAAGCCATTATTCAAACTACTACGTCGTCGGTCTATGGAATCGGATGTATTGTTGCGTATTGCTGAGATCGTTCATTATATGCAACAACGAGAATACAGAAAAGCAAACGACTCATATTTGCAACTCTCCATCGGGAATGCTCCTTGGCCTATTGGTATTACTATGGCGGGGTACGTACGTCCACGCTTTAATGTAGGGCAGGATCCACGAAAGATCAGCCGATGAGAAATTGTATTCGTCAAAAGTTGCTCATGGTAAGGTTTCATCCATACTTACTTGCAGTACTTAACGATGAAGTAAGCCGAAAGTATATCCAGAGTCTTAAAAGACTGATGACATTTGCCCAATCACATGTATGTTCACGGAGTGATTCTGACGCGTCAGTACCCCCCTGACGACTTGAGTAAGCTAATGGGGTGACCTTTTTGAGCTATCATAAAAATACCCTCCTTAGAAGCGCGCTATGGAATTCTGGTCATCTGAGAGTCTTTGCTGTGAAAAACGCAAGGACGTTCGGTCTTGCATGTACATACAGCGGTTTGGAAATGAGTACGTGCGCGCACGTTGTCTCGAACGATGCACGTGACAGCCAATCGGGACTGGAGATTGCAGCATACCCATCTGCGTGGTGCTCTGGGTCTGCGTCGTTGTTCGTTTGACTTCAGTGGTGTTATTCTATTTTACGCCAGACGTGGGCCTAGTGAAATGCTTCAGGCTTTTGCATTTCTTCTTGATTAATACAGGGATTTTGAAGGATAATGACTACAACAATAGACCGCAAACCTGCAGAGGAGGTCCCTTATTCAGAGGACGTAGCCTCAAGCCCGGCTCAAAACACCATGGCACAGAAGTGGTCTTCGTCGGCAGTACTTTCGCAAATATCTCGAAAAGGGTCTTTTTCCTTTGATCCAAGCAACCCATCGAGTCGGTCTTCCGATGGTACAAGTAGTGATGGGCACAACACGTCGTCCTCTTATGGCTCGCAAAAACCATTGGAGAACCAACGTGAACTTCCGGGGAGGTTCTATGAGGCTGACCCTGAAGATTTGTTCACTTTGATCAGTTCGTATCCGGGGATTTTATTGACACGTACAGGCGATATGCTATTGCAGCTGACAACTCACAACGATACCATTCCGCTCCATCCTTCGGACTTGACCCGTTTTCATTCACGCGCAGCTCCTGGGATTAGCATTGGTGCATATTTGAGGCGCTTAGCAAAATACACCACTCTGGACAAACCATGCATGCTAATTGTACTCATCTACATTGACCGAGTTTGCGAACGAATGAGCAGCTTCACAATTTGCAGCCTCACTGTGCATCGATTCTTGTGTGCAGCTGTTGTCTGTGCAACAAAAGCACTATGTGATTCCTTCAGCACAAATGGTTTGTTACATGCCGTTGACCGAAGCACATTATGCCCGAGTGGGAGGCATCTCACTGGTTGAGATGAACCTTTTGGAAAAGGAGTTCTTGGATGTCATTGATTGGCGTTTGATGGTATGTTTCAGACTTTTGACATATGCGAAGGTGACAGCACCGGTGATCCAGCATTATTATACATCGCTAGTACACATGCACCCGAATTATGCGCTTGGGCCACCGGCAGGACCTATGCCTACAGCTTTTCCCGCAATGGTTCCTGGTCGAAAGGACCCGTAGTTTGGCTATTCAACTACCGTGTACAATAGAATAATTGGAATAGGATGCAAGGAGGGCCAGTATGACATAGCAAACACGAATGCTTGTCAAGTAGAGATGAAAAGTTGAGTTCAGCCCCGGCCGAGATTGAAGTGGCAATATATAATGTGTAGATAACATTTCACATTTCTCCAAAGAAGGCGTCATCTGGGATTATCAGACCGGGGCTTTGGAAGCCCGGTACACAGGCCCCATTACTACGAAAGTAGCTGTACAAAAGTGGATCATTCTGGTTACTCCAGCAAGTGATTTGTGCAACTGCGGAAAGCCACTTTCTGTGGCTGTGCAAAAAACTTGAGACTATGGACACAACGATGGGTACGCTAAGTGCCCGGATATCAGCTTTGGCGAAGTTGACGGAATCTGAATCAAAGGAGACCGAACATATACCAACGTTTGATTTTGACAAGAATGAGTCGGACTCCTGGCGTTCGCTTCTTCCACTACAAGATCCATTTCGGGCAGACGAACAGCCGCCTGGCTCCCAGCAGGAAGAAAGTTGGAAGAGCTTCATTAATGTGAATTCTCCCTATGGTGCAAATGATTGTCGAGAAATTTTCTTGGGGCCGGCCAGATCATCGTCCCCTGATCATTTAGAGGCTCTCGATGATTCGATTCCGACATTTGGGCGTAGGGCGGACTTGTTTGTCCGACGTTCATCAGCTTTGAGTCACAGTCCTGTCAAGATGAATCGAACGATTTCTTCCCAGCCAAGTACAGACACTGAAATGGGTGGTTCACCGCCATCCCGTCATGGGCTTCGAGCCAGTTCAACTTCGGACTCATGGCGTTCTCACTTCCTCGACAATACAATTGCCTGCTCGTCCGACTTGGCTTATATGCAAGAGCAAAGAACAGGTTCTTCAAGTCTCGTAATGGACAACGAACGCGCCAATTGGCCAACAAGCACAAGACATCAGGCATGGCATGATGTGCCTATGGAAATGACATCCTCGTTTGCATCTGGAAGTACATCTCGATCTGAAAGTGCTCTATCGCCAATGACATTTGGCTCAACGCCTTTGATGCAAAAGTGCAGCAGTATGCCCAAGCCATCATCGTTGGGAACAAGTCCTGATAGTCTGTTTGGAAACGTGACAGTCAACAAGGGAGTATCTGCCACGAAAATGGACTTGTTTACTGTTGAAATTAGCAACAATGATGTCGTCATGTCACCAGAAGACCAGCGTGTTACCATTTCTACAACGCCGGATGTGTATACTGTAACAATTCACATTCCTGGTGTCAGCATTGATGGCTTGACACTCGCTATGAAAGGACATCATCGACGAACACTTCATGTCATGGCGAACCGCTGGGATTCTGATGAGCATTTTGAGCGCCGAATCACATTTGGACCCGATGCAGATATGTCTTCGATCCGTGCAAGATTCGAGGATGGGCATCTTTTTGTGGATGTGCTTCGCAAAGGAGCCATGGCTGAAATGTCAGCATCTTCTCAGTCTTCAGCTCTCAATCATGTGGGAATTCAAAACCGAGCAACCGTTCGGAGTGCCTTATTTTAACACTCGACTCAAATACACACTCTGTATATACCTTTTCCAAGATCTTATAGTCACGAAGGAAGATTTTCCTACTTGATCCCAAAATCTGACCGCAAATCTGCGGAACAGTAGCAGTCGATCTTAAGCATTGCTATTGCCTTCACCATATAGCATAAATGGATGACAAGATACAGACGAAGAATCTATCTACGCACTGTGGCCGTAGGCAATGACACGCTCGTGGTCAGCCATGTACTGCTTCTCGCCAGCCGGGTGCTCAGGGTAGCCGAAAACCATCTCCGACTGGATCTGGTAGGTAGAAGGAAGGTTGTACTTGGACTTCAGGGTCTCGCCGGTCAGACCACCGTAGTGCTGCAGGTTGGCACCGTAGCCCATCGACTCCAGACCGCTCCACACGTAAATCTGAGCCATACCCGATGCGTGCTGCGACCAGAGAGGGAACGAGGCAGCGTACTGAGGGAAGGCCTCTTGCTGGCCCTTAATGAGCTTCTCGTCCTCGAAGAACACAACAGTACCAGCGCCAGCCTTGAAGCCAGCCAGCTTTTCCTTCGAAGCCTCAACAGCCTGCTCGCCAGCCACGGCGCGAAGAGCGTCCGGAACAATCTTACCCCAGTAGTTGTCGTGCTCGGCGCCAAGCAAAACCACGATGCGGCTGCTCTGCACGTTGAAGGCGGAGGGCGCCTCCTTCACGAAAGCGCGAATGTACCTGACCACCTCCTCTTCAGGGAGAATCTGCTTCTTCGACAGAGCGTAGATGGTACGGCGGTGCTGGATCGCCTGCAGGAAGTTCCGGGCAAACTGAGTGCTAGCCATAATGATAGACAATGGGTGGTTTAAAGGCAGCCGCTTGATTTATATATATATATGCGCAAGGTTCGGATTTAGCTGCCTAACACGGGACGCCCACATCTCCACGTCATGTGCACGGGAAAAAAGTGGAGGATGGCGCAGACATTTCGGGGCGTACTATGCCTCGGCGCCCCGATCCCCGCCATGTGGACCTGACGTGGCGCATGGCCCAAGTGGATAGATAATTTCATCTATGTCCACTACAGGCTACTAACCGAACGGTGGCTGTTGTTACGTAGACCACCGGCAAAGCAAGAGGGGCGCGAGGGAAGACAGTCCATAGCAGCGTGTAGCTCCATCTCGTCTAGAATGTGGCTTTGATCGATATTAGGGAAGGTAGGTGCAGTGAAGGTGGCCTGAGCGACCGATGATGATCGATCGGCTGCGCGACCCGTGCGCAGCCCAGAAATGTGGCGTCCAATGATTCGCCACAATCCCGGCGGTCTCAAAGCAACCCTAAATACTCGGCCCGTGCCAAGCCAAGCAATGCTCTTCGCCAACGTAGGCTATCACAAAACTATTGATAGATCCGAAAGCAGTTACTTGAAGACAACGACACGCTCTTCGTCAGGGAGGTAGTCCTTGTCACCAGCGGCCTGCTCAGGGTGACCAAACACCATCTCCGACTGGAGCGCGTACGACTCGGGGAGGTTGTACACCTTCTTCAGGCTCTCGCCGGTCAGGTTACCGTAGTGCTGAAGGTTGCAACCGAAGCCCTGGGCCTCCAGTAGGGCCCAGGTGTAGATCTGAGCCATACCCGAGGCGTGGTTCGACCACACAGGGAAGCCAGCGGCATACTGAGGGAACGCCTCCTGCTGGCCCTTAATGAGGTTCATGTCCTCGAAGAACAGGATAGTACCGGTACCGGCCTGGAACCCAGCCAGCTTGCCCTTCGAAGCCTCGACAGCCTTCTCGCCAGCAACGGAGCGGAGGGCAGAGGGCACAATGTGGCCCCAGTAGTTGTCGTGCTGGGCACCGAACAGCACCACAATGCGGCTGCTCTGCACGTTGAACGACGACGGCGCCTCACGCACAGCCTGCTGGATAAGCTGCACGATCTGGGCATCAGGAAGAATGCTCTTCTTCGACAGGGCGTACACCGTACGGCGGTTCTTAATCGTCTGCAGGAAGGACTGCGTCAGTTGCGACATGGTTGGAGGCGGGAAAGGGGCGCAATCCCGACGCACTTATATCCTCTCCGGGTACGCCGCCCCCTCCACATAATCGGATTTCTAGCCGAGCTCTTGCGCCCCGATGCAGGCCGCCAGCTGGGCACACACTTGGCTCATGGTCGGACGATCGCGCGGGGATTGCGCCCACATGGCGTCAAGGAGGTCGACAATTTCTCCACCATAGCGCCGGCGGATGCCGCCCACAAAAGGACTATACAAGTAAGCTGAGGATACGTACCGGAGCTTCTTTTGGCCCACGAGCAGATAGATTTGGTGTTCATTCATGCCCTGGAATGGATATCGTTTTTCAGGCTGATGCCACTGTAGCACCTCCCAGAAAGTCATGGCTGCGCTCCATACATCAACTTTTTCGTTGTAGTTGGGTTTCGGTACCCACAACTCGGGCGCCTGCCAATTGACGGTCCCGACGAGCGACCGAATCCTCGCTCGCGCCGACGTTTTCACACGCGCAAGTCCAAAGTCGGCGATCTTGGCGACCCCGTCCCCGGTGATGAGAACATTGGTAGACTTGCAATCGCGGTGCACAATGGTGGGGGTACGTGTGTGTAGATACTCGAGCCCCCGTGCGATTTGGAGTAAGAGACGAAAGAGCGCCGCATGCGGGGGCGGCGGTGTGTTGCGAATGTAGTCGAATAGGTCGCCATTCTCGCAGAGCTCGCTGACGATCATGCAGGGGACAGGTGATGGCCGCGGAGGGATGCTTATGCCGATGAAGCGCACAATATTTTCGTGGCACAGGTCGCGCAGGAACTTGAGCTCCTTGATGTCCATCTCTGTGACCTCGTCGCGCAAATCAGAGATCGCAACGGGGGTCACTTTCGTGCGCGATATGTGGTAGCGGCCCATGTAGACCACTTTGAAGGCGCCGCTCCCGATCTGCTCCAGCTTCTCGAGTCGGTCTGCAGGGATTTCACGGTCGAGCAGGTCCAGTCGCTCAAGATCAAGGCTTCCCAGCTCCTTCCGCTCAGAAGATTGCATAGGCCTTGCGCCCAGGAGCTGGTCAATGAGCACAGGCTTGGTCGCATCGGCCGGCACGGGGATTTGCCGGGCCTCGCACATTTTTACGATCGAGTTGCGTCGGTGCTTTTGCAGGGCCGCGCGGGACAGTGGACCCTCTGTCCCGGCCGGCAGCTGTATGGGCGACTTGGGGTCGTGCGCAGTCGCGGCCAGAGGATGCGGGGCGTGCGTCGGCGTATCGAGCTCCGACGACATGCTGCTAGGCACGGAAGACAGCTCTGAATCCGACTTGTCCGCCCATGCGCTGGGTATAGTCTTGGCAGGCGAATTTAAGTCGCCGCGGAACGGCGGAGCATGCACAGGGCGCGAGCGAGGCGACAGGCCGAGACGCCGCGCGGGAACGGGCGTGCGCTCCAGGCGGCGGAGGCGGCGCGAGCTGGGTGAGCGCATAAATACGGGAGCTTGGGGCGGCCGCTTGGCCCGCTGTACAGGTGAGCGAGCATTTCGGAACGGGTTTGCGCCCGGTCGATGCGCCGCGGCGTCCTGG
This sequence comes from Malassezia sympodialis ATCC 42132, assembly GCF_000349305.1. Classification (NCBI taxonomy): domain Eukaryota; kingdom Fungi; phylum Basidiomycota; class Malasseziomycetes; order Malasseziales; family Malasseziaceae; genus Malassezia; species Malassezia sympodialis. The sequence goes on along the minus strand of NW_017387817.1, from coordinate 11,303 downwards.
GGCCTGGCCCGCCATCGCGCGACGGCGGGGCGGTTCGGCGACAAGAGCGGCCGCTTGTCAGGGCCTTTGCATGTGCGTGCGGGCCGCTGGGAAGATGCGAGGCGGCGTCGGCGTGTCCAGCGCTTCCCCTCGTCGCCGCTGGGATCGGACGAGGACGTAGCACACCACTCCGACTCCGAGTCCGTCGACGCCGAGCTCGACGGCGCCGGTGCCGGTGCGTCGTCCTTGACGCGCCCCTCGGACGTGCGCTTCGATCCGCGGTGTGCCGGGTCCACAGGCGATGCCAGAGGCGGTGCCTGCACACGAAAATACTGCAGGAGCGACGTCTGCATCAGGCCACCAGCGCACAGCGCCAGGCCGAGTGCGTTCGATGTGACACGCCACGCGTCGGTCGTGCGGGGTAGGCACGTGCTATGAATGGGTCTACCACTGTGCCAGCTGCTCGGCCGTGAGCGGCTCGGTTTCCTGCTCATATTCCATCTCCACACGTGGCCGGCCTGCGGTGAGGGCGCTGTGCGTACCTTTCTTGCCGCGCGGGTCGGGGCGTCGAGGAGCGGCGCGCTTGGTGCCGCGCTTCGATGGGGGCTGTTCGTCGCCGTCGCTCTCGTCATCGTCACTCTCGTCGTCGTCTTCGCTGGGCATATCCTGATGTAAGCAACGAGCACGTACCGAGCCCCAGTCCTCGATATCGTCTTCGCTATCTTCGTCGTCCGAGACAAACTCGCGCTGGCCCGCCTCGTCGTCGTCCATCGCGCGGAGTTCTGCGTCCATAGCATCGATGTCCTCCTCGGCCTCCTCGTCCGTGAGATCCTCTTCGAGCTCCAGCTCGTTCCCATCCGCATCGGGGATGCGCGCCTGCGCGTTCTCCAGCACGGCATTCCACACATCCTCGTTGACATTGAGGGGTGCGTCGCCATACGCGCCGCGCTTAAGGCGGTCCAGCAGCTCCTTCTCGATCGACTTCTCGAGCTTGGCCGCGCGCAGCGCCTTGGTCTCGCGTGTGGCCTCGCGGCGCTCGGTCTTCTTCTTGATGCCGACCAGCTCAGGTCTGTAGTGTAAGTAGTGGGGCGACGTACTGTTCCTCCTCCTTCAGCCGGAGCTTGCGCATCTTGATGAGGTACTGGGTGATCTTCGTCAGGCGCTGCTTCGCCTTGTGCACGATAAAGTTCGGCCAGTACACGAGCTCCTTGTCGATCTGCTCAAGCGCCGTCGCATACCTATTCGACAGGCGGATTCGCTCCCACTGCCGCCGCGGCGAGTGCGCGCGCTCCGGCGTCTTGACGTACAGGTAGAGGATGCCCTCGCGCTCACGCACCGTCGCATACCGCGAGTTCGCCAGTGGACACGACTGCCGATTGCACAGGCCCGTCAGGTTGTATTCATTGCGGCAGAACGTCGAGTGCGTCGCCGACTTGACCTTGTACGAGCAGAACTGGTGGCCCACCACCGACCAGATCACGTCGTCCGCCTGCATCGTGGTGCGGAAAAAAGGCGTCGATTTTGGGGTCCGGCCACAACCTCCACCTATCTACACGACTCGCCTACGCCCGCGCAACGCCGGCGATCCAGCGCCAGGGCACACCCGGAACGCCCACGTCGAGGTACCGGCGCATCTCGCGCCAGCGCACGGCCGAGGCAGCATGCGCGTCATCCGACGGCGCCGACGAATCCGCGCTCGCCTGCGTAAACACATGTAGCTGACGCGCCGCACGCACCACATGGTCCACTTCGTGCGCAGCCATATCGAGCATGCGCCGCGCATCGGCCAGGGTGCCCCCCGCGGGCAGCACGCGCGCGGGCGCGTCGGCCGCAGCACCGCTCTGCGCCAGCATCTCGGCGCTCGCGCGCGTCGCCGGCGATACAAGCACAAAGTCCGCCGGCTCCATAAACGCACGCGCCAGCGAGCCAGCGAGGAACGAGACGAGCATGGCGAGAATGAGCGTCGTAAGGCGGTACCGCCCATGTGTCGCCGGGCGCTGCGCGTCAGCCGGCGCAAGCGCACCCGGCGGCTCGCCCGACGTCTCTGCATCCGACGCATCTGCGCCACCGCCCGCCTTGGGCTCATGCGCCGGCGCCGGCGCCGCGCTACCCGTCTCGGATGCCGTCGATGCGCTCGGCCGCTGCCCGCCCGTGACGAACGACGCAAGGCTGCCGTACCGCCCCGACGGCCGCAGCAGGCCGAACAGCTGCGACGTCGCAGCCGGCGGCGGCGGCGGCGGCGCAGCAGGCGCCGCCTCGGCCGGCCGCGCCTCCGACCGCGCACCGTCCGATGGCGGCGCCTGCGCGCGGCGCTCGGCTGTGACGGAGGCGACGGGCTCCGCCAGCACGTGCGTACCGATCTCGAGCGCACGAGACGCCTGCACCTCGTCGGCACGCACACGCTCAAGCGTGTCCGCGTCCACCGGCCACGGCGCGCGCGCCGCGTCGGCGCCGTACGCAATCTCGGCGATGCGGCCATTGCACGTGACGGGAACATGCCCACCGGACGCGCCGGGCGCGCCGTCCGCGCGCAGGGGCGCAATGGCCACGCGCACGAGCGCCGCCGCAACGTGGCGCTCGGCGGCGCCGGCGGCCAGCGTCACACGCACGCAGTGGCAGTGCGTCTGCTCCGCCGATGCGTGCGTCGCGACCTGCAGCGCACTGGGCGGCCGATCGAGCACGTGCACCTCCAGCGGCAGCGCCTCGTTCGGCCGGTGCGACGGACTGGCGCCCAGGTCGCCGAGCGCAAGCGCGTCCATCCACCGCACCTCGACCGAGTAGCCGTGGGGGTAGTGCCGCAACTCGACCTGGACCTCGGCCACGCACCACGACGGCGGCGGCTCGTGTCGGAACGTCGCCGAGGTGCGTGGCCGCAGGCGCGGCGGGCTTGCTGCAGCCCCGCGGCTCGAGGGGCTTCCGGGCGCCAGGTCCGGCGCCACGACGCGCGAGAGCAGCGAGAGCGTGCGTGTGCGCGGACAAAAGTCGCTCGCAACTAGCATCACGGCGCGCGGCGCGCGGTGCAGCGCCCACACGAGCGAGTCGTCGTCATCGCCGTGCACGCTCAGCCACGTCGGCGGCACACGCACCGACGGGCACGGCCCGAGCGTCGCCACGCCGCGCTCGAGCGCGAGGACCGTGCGCGGCAGCGCCGCATTCCACAGCGCGTGGAGCCCAGCTGTGACGCCGCCGTAGTCGATCGCCACGACGTGCGTGCACCGCGTGCTCGGAATCGCATAGCTGTCCGTGCTGTACGGGTCGATATTCTCCAGGAGCCAGCCATCGATCCACACGCGCCCGCGCGGCAGCGACCCGGCTGCCTCAGCGAGCGCGGGCGGCAGCGGCGACTGGTCGCACGACGCACTCGCGTGGAAGTACACGGGCGACTTGGCCACGTCCTCGTCGGTGCTCGCACAGCCACGCGCCGTGAGGCTCGCCACGACAAACGAGCGGGCCTGGAACGGGAACGACGGCGGCGTCGTCCATAGCTGCACGCCCGCACCGCTCCCGTAGCTCTCGAGCACGCGGCACGCAGCGAGCTGCTCGTCCCAGTGCGCCCGCGCGCCGGGGTAGGCCACGAGCGGGAGCAGGTCCTCGGCCGCCACGCCCTGCACCACCTTGTCGGTGCGGTGTACCGCCAGCGACGGCGACACGTCTGGCAGCATGCGCCGCCGCACACAGAGCCCTTTCTTCTCCGAGACAAGCGTCCAGCCCGTCGGCGCCCCGGTCGGGTCGGGCGGCTGTTCCGCGTGGATGCGCCGCAGGACACCGAGCGCCGCGAGCGCCGCGTGCATGCGCGGCGGCGCAGGCGGCACGGGCGCCTCTGTCGGCGGCGCCGCGGGCGCCGCAGGCTTCTCTGCATCGGCGGCTGGCCCCTGCGCGTCGCTGCTGGCCTGCGCCGTCGGCCCATCGAGCGCGGCGCGCTGCGGCTTCGTGCGCTTCTTCTGCGCGAGCGCCTGCACTTGCGCGGCATCGAGCTCATCGGTGTCGACATGGACGCGCAGGCCGTTGAGCAGCACGACGCCGTGCTCGACGCTCTGGACGGGCCCCTTGCGCACGTCCACCTGCACACGCTCAGCATTCGCATGCTCGAGCGTCAGCCACAGGCCCCCGCTGCCCGTCAGCGAGTGCCGCCGCAGACACGACACGGCCGTCGGCGGCGGCGTCACGCGGATATCGACGTTGGGCGCCCAGCGCTCCATGTCGCAGCGGAGCTCGCACTCGAGTGCGTCCGCTGCGCTGTCGGCGCGCGCCACGTACTCGAGGTGGAACGCGTCCAGCGCGGGGGGGTAGCTCTGCGCCACCGCACGCGCATTCAGCATGCGCGACACCATCGGCGGCCCACCGTACTTGATCGCCCGCTCGCCCGCGCCGGCCATCGCCGCGACCATGAGCGGCGGGATGTGCGTCTTGGACAGCCAGCCCCGCGGATCGCTCTGCTCAATCAGCGTCGCATGCACGGTCGTCGGCGACAGCGCCTCGATGCTCCAGCCCTGCAGATCGACGTGCGTGCGGATCGTGCCTGCCGCGGCGGGCGGCGCGCGCTCGTCCGCCGAGAACGAAAACAGGTGGATCGACGTCGGCGACTTGTACACGGTCTGCACGAGCGCCGCATCGCGCGCGCTCACCGGCCACGAGCCGGGGTAGGCGACATGCCACACGCTGCTCTGCCCGCCGAGGTCCTCCAGGAGGTCGCCACGCTCGACGCCGTCGCTCCAGGACGCCACAAGCGCAGGCGTGCTCAGCAGGCTGTACAGATCCCACACGCTCAGGCCCACAAACGTCGCCTCGGCGCGGTACACGACGAGCGTCGGGTCAATCGAGTCCAGCTGGGTAACAGTCACGCCTCGTGTATCGCTGACGCGCGTCCATTTGGCCTCGGGCTCCTGGAGAAGCGACGCAAAATACACATAGTTGCGCCGCACCGTCGACGCAAGCGCCCCGAGCTCCGGCGGGCGCAGCGACGACGTCGACGACACGCGGCGCTGGTCATTCGCGCTCGGTGCACGCTCGTCGACCTGCGCGAAGCGCTCGAGCAGGGCATCGCCCTCGGCCGCCGCCTCGGACGCGCGCGACTCGGCAGGCGCCTCGCCGTTGAAGCGCACACCGTCCGCCTCGACGCTCGCCGCGTCCAGCGTCATGCGCACCGTCGTATCGGCGTCCAGCGCGCCGTGCTGCACGTCCAGCTCGTACCACGCACCGCTGCGCGCCATACTCGCGTGCACGTCGCCGCCGGGGTGCGAGCGGCGCACGACACGCACGTCCCAGCCATGCGCGGCCGCGAGCCGAATGCGCAGGGTGCGAGGAGGCATGGGCACGGCATGCGTGCCGCCCAGCGCGCGTGCCGGCGCCTCGCCGTCCGTCACCACGTACTCGAGGTGCAGCGCGGGCTCGGCGCGCTGCGTGGAAATCTCGATACCCTTGCCGTACTGCGCGACGTAGGCAATGCGCGTGCCATTCTCCTGCGCACACTCGACGAACGCAGGCAGCATGCGCGGCAGCGGCGCAACCATGGCGCTGGGCCGCACGCCTAGCACCGAGCCGCGAGGATCGAGCGCCCAGTAGGCAGTGAGGTGTAGGCGCGCGGGGTCGTCGGCGCTGCGGTGTACGACGAGCGAGAGAAGGTGCACCTGCGCCCGCACATAGGGCGGCGCAGGCCGGAGGTAGCTCGGCGCATCCGGTGTGCGCGGCACGGACGCCACCGTGAGGACGAGCGTCGACGCGTTGTGCCGCACCTGCGCAAGAACGACGGCATCGCGCGGGCTTGCAGGCCAGCCGAACTTGAAGCGCATCTTGCACAGGCGCGCGTGCAGCCCGAGCGTCGCGAGGATCTGCGATCCCTCGACGATCGGAAGCCACTGCGGCACGAGCGCCTGCGACGTGAGCAGGGCAAGAAAGGCGCACAGATCCGGCGCATCCCAGGCGCCCGTCCACGTTGCGCGGTACACGTCTGTCTTTTGCACGCGGCGGCGCATCACCGCGAGCGAGACGCCGTCGGGCATGTCGTCCGGGGCGCCATCGCGGCCGGGGGGGACCGCCTGCCACTGCGGTGCGTGTCGCTCATCGATATGAAGCGCGGTGAGAAGCTCCAGTGATTCGTCCAGGGTGCGCTGCCATGGCTCCCTTAGACTGTCGAAGGCACAGTCCCGCGCCGGGGGACCCTCTGTGACATCCTCCATCACGGCGCATGGACCGACGGGCCAACCTGGGGCGGCGCGCTGGGGCGGCGTATCGATCGGGATGCAGAGCCGTCCCTTGATACACCCTCCGTGCACACGCCCCAACATCCCCACGACCCTATAACTCAGTCGGTTAGAGTGTGGAGCTAATACGAGATGTTACTCCAAAGTCGCCAGTTCGAGCCTGGTTAGGGTCAGGGATTCGCTTACGACCCTATAACTCAGTCGGTTAGAGTGTGGAGCTAATACGAAGTGTTACTCCAAAGTCGCCAGTTCGAGCCTGGTTAGGGTCACGCGATACCTTTTTGATTGAATTTTTTTTTTAAAAAACCAACCTAGCTACGGATAGTATCCTGTTGGCATGTACCCAGTGGGCATCATACCCATCGGCATGAAGCCTCCCGTGAAGGGCGACGGCGCAGGCGCAGGCCCATCGACAATGCCACCGGCTGCAAAGCCCGTTGGCTGCGCACGCAGCGCATCGTACTTGCCACTGCTCTGCGGCGCCGACGCGTCCCGATTCCCAAAGGCCCCGGCGCCCGTTTTCATCTGCTCAAACACGTTGGCAGCGCTGAATCGGTCCTGCGAATTTGTCGCGGCCGTCGTCTCGGCCGTAGCAGCGCCGAGCGTCGGTGGCTGCGGCTGCGGCTGCGGCTGCGGCACACCATACGGTCCCGTGGGCTGAGGCGCAAAGCCCGTCGGCGGCATCATCATACCCGTAGGCTGCGGAGCAAAGCTCGGCTGTGCCAAGCCCGTCGGTGGCGGCATCAAGCCCATCCCCGTCGCCTGCGTCGGCACAAACTGCCCAGTGCCCTGCAGCGGGATGAGCGGCTGCAGAAGCGACTGGTTCAGCGGCACAGGCGCCAGCGGCCCACGCGGACCATTCGGGTCCGGCGCAGGCGCCGCAGGCTTGGGCGACGGCTTGAGGCGCTCCAGCTTGTCAAAGAGCTCCGAGTTGGGGTCGGCCGGGCGCTCCTTCTTCTTCGCCTCCGCCTCACGCGCCTCTCTCTCTTCACGCTCGCGCTGGCGCACGATCTCGACGGCGGCTGCAATGGTCGCAGCATCTACACCCGTCGGCGTCGGCGCAGGCGCTGGCGCGGGTGCAGGCGCGGGCTCCGGCGCAGGCTCCGGCGCAGGCTCCGGCGCAGGCTCCGGCTCCGAGGCGCGCGATGACTCGGCGCGCGACGGGCGCTCTCCTGCGCGGCGCTGCGCGGCGATCTCTTGCGCCTGCAGCCGGCGCGCCAGCGCCTCGTCCTCCCGGGCCTGGCGGTCCCGCGCGGCCTGCGAGAGCGGCGCGGGCGCAGGCGCAGGCGACGACGACCCCCTCTCCGGCGCGGCACCGTAGGTTTGCTGGATATAGCGGCGCACACGCAGAATGTCACCCTCTTTCAGACCCAGACTCCGCAGCGTGGGGGCATCGAGGTCCGCCACCACCGTCTCGTCCATATGATCGCGCTCAAACGACGTCGCATAGCGCGTACAGTGGTCGATATCGACGCCTGCATTCAGGAAAAACTCGAACCAGTCCATATGAGGACGCGGCGCTTGGCGCTCGCGCGCGGCGCGCTCACGCGCCGCACTCTCGAGGCGCCGGCGCTCGCTGGCGTCCGCCTCCCGCTCACGCTCGCGCCGCTCGGCCCCGCGTCCCACGCTCGAGTCGCCGCCGAGGCGGCGCCCTGTGACGCTCTCCAGGTACACGAGGTCAGAGCGCGACATTTTGGCGAGCGGCACATCGATGACCGCGCCGTTCGCCTTGTGCAGACGCACCATGTCGCCGCGCACGTCCACCAGCTCTGCGTCGACGCGGAAGCGCCCGGTCGCATCGACCCACGTGCGCATGCGTGCCGCGGCGGGCCGCGCCGCGGTGCGCTCCGCCGGCCGCGGCGTGCGCGGCTCCTCGGGCATGTGCCGCATCTTGAGGTCGAGCGCCACGAGGCTCGGGCTCGGCGAATGGCGGAGCAGCTTGACGTACGACGCGGGCACCACACCCACCTGGCCCGCGGCCGACTGCAGCTTCCACCACTCGTCGTTCTCGCGCTCCACGAGGTACAGCTGGTCATTCTCCGAGACGGACAGCTCGTCGTCGTCCTGCGCCTCAAAGTCGTACAGGACCACGACCATCTCGCTGTCGCTCAAGCGCCGCGCTGGCGCCGGCGCCGGCGCCGGCGGCGCCTGCAGCGTCGACGACTCACGGCACAAGCGCTTGCTTTGCTCCAGGCGCGCGCTGATCGCCTCGTACGCGGTGCGCGAACCCACATGGAACACGAGCGTCGGCGGCACGTCCTTCACGTGCACCGTGAGCACAAGGTACTTGTTCTTTTCGAGCGTCCACGACCGCACGTCCCGGATGGGGATGCGCGGCACCGATGCGCCGTCCTGCTCCGTCACATAAAACACAGACGCATTGCCGATCCCCAGCGTGCCCTTCGACTGGCGCTTGCGCTTCTTCGCATCGACCTCGCTCACGGACCACATGCGGATCTCGTCGCCGGCCCCCGGCGCCGTCCACGACGCCGGCACACTCGACGGCACAACAGTCGACGCCTGCCCATCCGCGGCATCCAGCTCGTCGTCCCCTGCGCCCGCGAGGTCCGCGCGCGAGTCCCCGCGTGGCGTCCCAGCCGCCATGACCTTGCGCGTCGGCGGCGGCAGAATCTCTGGCGTCTCGGCTGGCGCCGCCGGCGCGGGCACTGGTGCGGGCACTGGCGCAGGCTCCGGCGCGGGCACTGGCGCAGGCGCTGGCACAGGCTCCGGCGCGGGCTCCGGCACAGGCTCCGGCACAGGCTCCGGCGCGGGCACCTCGGCCTCGCTCGGCGGTTCCGCACTGGCCGCCGCACCTCGTGCCGTGTCCGCCTCTTCCACATAGTTCGCAGGCACAAGGCCGACCGCGTCCGCCGCCGGTGGCTGCGTCCGCGCCAGGAGCCACTCGCCCTCGACCTCGAGCACGTCGAGCGGCTGCACCTCGGATATCGTCAGCTCGTCGCTGTTCTGCGCCTCGTAGTCGTACGCAGCCACGACCGTCCGGAGCGGCGCGCGCATCTCGATATAGTTCGCAGGCACCAGGCCGGCCGCGCCCGTCGCCTTGTGGCGCGCCTGGCACCATGCGCCGTCGAGCACGTCATCCACATACACGACATCGCCTTCCGCAAGGCTCAGCTCGTCGTCGGCCTGCGCGGCGTACTCATACTGCGCCTCCGCGATCCCCAGGCGCACCATGCGTCGTCGTTGCGCCGGCGCCCGGCCCCGCCCTCCGCACCGCCGCGCCCCGAGTCACGTGCACGAAGGGCGGCCCGCGACGGGCGGCGCGCTGGTCGGCCGCGCGGCCGGCGCCGTGCTCCGCTCGCGTCGCCACGCGTCTGTAACGCTGTCGCGCGGCGCTGCTCGCGAATGGTGCGTGCCCCCTGCTGACCGCAGCCACCGATGCACCAGCCCAGCGGCCCCCGCTGCCGTACCCCCCCGCGACATGTACGCCGGCCTCGCGGCGCCTCGGTACCCCGTCGCCGGCCTGGGCCGACGCCCCGGCCGGCCGGGTGAGGCGCCGCCCCACGGCATGCCGTACCACCCGTATGCGCCGCCGCCGCCTGGATACCCACCGCCCATGATGGATG
>NW_017387817.1:0-1394 GCF_000349305.1 Malassezia sympodialis ATCC 42132 | reverse complement strand
TGGCGACGCGGCCGGCCCGCGCTTCGCCGACAAGGCGGTGCCCCCGCGCCTGGGCGACGAGCGGGAGCGCCGCGCGCGCGAGCAGCTGACGGGCCTCTTTGTGCACGATCCCGGCGCGCCGCCCACGACGCGCGCGCCCGTGGACGAGCTGCAGGCCCTGCTCGCCGAGCTGGGCGGCGACGCCGCGCGACGCGCGCGCTCGCCGCTGAACCTCGTGATCGACGACCACGGGCACACGGCGCTGCACTGGGCGGCCGCGCTGTGCCGCCTGCCGCTCGTGCGCATGCTGACGGCGCTGCCTGCGGCGCAGGGCGGTGCGAACATCAATGTGGGCAACTATGCGGGCGAGACGGCGCTGCACCGCTCGGTGCTCGTGACGAATGCGTACGAGCTCTCGCAGTTCCCCGAGCTGCTCGAGCTGCTCGCGAGCAGCCTCGAGACGCGCGATCACCGCAAGCGCACGGTGCTGCACCACATTGCGCTCGTGGCCGGCCTCAAGGGGCGCGCGGCGCCCGCGCGGTACTACCTGCGGTGCGTGCTGGAGCGGCTCGGGCGGCGCGCCGGCGCGCCTGGCCTGCTCGACGCGCAGGACGACGAGGGCGAGACGGCGCTGAGCATCGCGGCGCGCCTCGGCAACACCCACATGATCCAGATGCTCCTGGAGGCGGGCGCGCGCAAGGACCTGCCCAACTACCTCGGCATCACGCCGCTCGACTGGGGCATCACGGGCGCCTCGCCAGCGGCCGGCGAGCCGGGCGTGCTCAGCGAGCTGGGCTCGTACCGCCCCGCGGACATGGTGCGCTCCCTGACCAAGCCGCCGCCGGGCCCCGTGAAAAAGAGCCACGACGTGCGCGAGAAGCTCGTGCAGACGCTCGACGAGCTGCAGGCCATCTTCGACCGCGAGGTCGCGGCCAAGCAGAGCGCCCTCGAGACCACACAGACACACCTCCAGGCCGCCACGCGCGAGCTCGCAGCGCGCCGCCGCGACGTGGCTGCCGCACAGGCAGCCGTCACGGAGCGCGAGGAGCAGCGGCAGCGGCGCGAGAACCTGACGCAGGCGCTCGCAGCGCTCCCGCCGCCCACGGACGCGCCCGCGTGGACGCAGGCGCCGCTCGACGAGGCGCAGGCGGCCCTCGCGCCCCACGCCGACGACGCGTCACAGGCCGCCGCCGTCGTGCGCCTGCGCTGGCTGCTCCGCCGCTGCGACGACGAGGGCCGCGCCCTCGAGGCCGACATGCAGGTGCGGCGCACCGGCGCACAGGCGCGGCAGCACCTGTACCACCAGGTCGTCGCCATGTGTGCGCAGGTGCCGCTCGACAAGGTGGACGGCATGCTCGACGAGCTGCTCGCGGCCGTCGAGTCAATTGGCCCCGACGTCGACATGCACTCGGTCG
>NW_017387816.1:0-147534 GCF_000349305.1 Malassezia sympodialis ATCC 42132 | reverse complement strand
TCGCCATGGCCAGCGGGAGTGGCTGTATCAGGCAGCGCCTGCCTCAAGGGTGGGCTACGGAGCTTGGCTTTCTGTACTGTGCGTGTGGTGACCTTGTCCAGAGGGGTCCAAACAGCAACAGTCTCTTGTCCGGCACTGGTACGGCCCACGGCAGTTGCACCACAACGGCCAAGTGGTCACGGTGGATACGTGCCCCAAGCCTGGATGGCTAGCTCAAAAAAGGGTGCCATGGATGTTGCCTCTTGGATGGTAGCTATGATACGAGTGTTACTTCTGTCGCGGCCAGTGGCATCGCCGAGGCCATGACTGAGGTCATTGAGTATTAATCAGGAGCAGCATGGCTTGCTGATTATTGAGATGATGATACAGGGGCCGTTTAAATTCGGTCGGCTATCGATCTGGGATAGCAATGCCAAGCCTGTGAGTCTTTAGGCGCATCCATGACCTCATTGAAGGGAGCTCAAGTGGCAAAATGTGAGCGACTAGCGGATCTTCATGAGAGAAATTTGGCTGCTGTCTTCAAGAGTCTAGACGAAGAGCTTCTGTATCTCATTACATTCGTCCGACTAGGGCCCGATGGTCCGGGTGCTTGTGCGGGAGCAGCTGTCGGTGGAGGGATGCGATGGGGGGCGAAGTTCCCCCCTCTGACTCGGCCGAAGGGGGGGGGTGTTGTCAGCTTTTGCCTGAGGGCCGGGGAGGGGGTTCAGTGAGTGGCCGAAGCGCGGAGTTCTTCTAAAAACATTCATCACTCGTACTATTGCTATACCGTCTCGTAGACACGGAATTGGATTTGCCCTTTTAGAATTACTAACCCACACCTAGCCAAACAACAATGCATTCTCTATTAACAATGATCCACTCCCTAGTTATTCAAAGAGCTGCAAATAGGGTCCATAGCCGGTACCAAACGGCGCCTTTTCCGCGTTCTTCACCGGATAGTTGTACATCACGCGCTGATGGGAGGTGCTGCTCACTTTACCGCGCACCATGTTCCCCTCGGATCCGATGTAGAAAATGTTGTTCGAGTCAGGAATGAGTTCCCACCACTGCAGCCGAGGGTCCTCCGAACACGGCTGCAGCGAGAGCACGCCGTTCTTTGTGTCAAAGTCTCCCTGCTTCTGATGGTCCGGGAACTCTGGACCATAGATGTAGCGAGGGCGATTATCCACGCCACCCACGGTCAAGCACTTGTCTGGGTGCTTCTCACTCCTCACCTGACTGCGCGAGACGTTGTTCGACGACGCCTCGAAGCCCTTTGGTGGCGAGTCGCACTGGAAAAACTCGAACCGGTCATCTGAATTTTCACCATCATGGGGCAGATAGCGGCCATCGGAGCTTTTATGGATAGCCGTGCCGGACCGAGACTCATAGTGCCTCGGACCACTTGTGAGGACGCTGAGCTTCTTCGGGCCCTGGACGCGGTGGCAGTGCATGTCGGACGCTTGCGTAGGGGCCGCGGCGGCCTGCGTGGCGGCCATGGCAAGTGCAGCGAGAGTAGCAAGAATAGCAAGCGACTTAATAGGAAGAGTGGGTTAAGACAGTAGGAAGTGGGGGGGGGGGGGTCGATGCGCGCTTTATACGCATATAAATGCAAACGACGCTCAGGCCCCCATTCTTACGTCACACTTGTGACCATTCTGCCCTATGGAAGAGGCCCTCTTCTTTGGGGTGGCGCGTTCTATGGCGTAGCATCGTGTCCTTTGCCATTCTCACCTGGCCCTGCTGCCCAATGGTTCTTCGACTGTGCAAACTAAATTCTAAGGGAGGCGATTTGCATGACAGCTATGACAGTATCAGTCGCGATTAGCTGCGAGTAACGCAACGACTAAGTTCCGGCATAATGGTACATCCGCTGGTGGCAAAGTGCAACAAGCTGCGTGGCCTGCCTTCCCTATAAATTGGGTGATCTTGAGCATAATCCAACAGATGATTGTCTTTAGGCGGGTAATTTGGATCTGTATTAGAATCATCTTCAGACTGGAGCCTCCTCCTGTCCTCGTAACGTTGTGCGAAGATCATTCTTGCACAAAGAGGTGTATCACTGCAGCTCTTAATGAGACGAACTATATGCCAGAGGGCGCACCAAAAGAAAGTTATTGGTCTTTGAAAATTGAAAACCCATACCGAGAAACTCATGTGTATGTGACGAAGCATCACTACTGCTCATTTTATGGCGGTAATAAAATCCTTGCAAAGAAGCGGCCCCAGAAGGCAGCAGTGCTAATCGTAGCAGCTGGAGACAATCGCTGCCACGATGTTGCAACCTTTGGACAAAACAGAGGCAAAACCGTCATTAAATCTGTCTGTGTGGCAAATCCTGACAGGCTTAGGCCTGGTCATACTGCGCCACCAAAGGGCATGAATCCCGTTCTACCTGCTGACCAGCCATGGTCGGACCCATATGATCGATGGCTTTAAAGCTTCGCAGCGTTGGGTCTGGAGAAATACCATGGCCCCTTATCTGGCTCTGGACCATCAGACCTTTTAACTAGAATTTTGTGTTTTTCAAGTAGCTCGATTTCGTCAATGGTTTTGTTAACAAAAAAGTCCACGAGTGCTTGCATGGTGAAAGCGGGATCGAAAAAATCAAATGACCAGTAGGCATCACCATCTTTAAACAGGATCAAGTCATGTTCCGAATCGCGGTCACACATATCACACTCCCAGGTATACCAGTCTATTTCGGTTTGAGGTAGCTGATAGAGACTGTATCCGTTGACATCCTTGATAAAAAAACGCGTGTAATCCCCCATTTTCAGAATGATTCGATGTGGCCTCGGAGGTAAGGGATGGAAGAGCGTAAGGTAAAAGGGAAGGGGGACTCGAGCGCGTATTTATAAATTCTAGATGGATTCGATGGGGATGAGTCAGGAGCAAGTCAGCGGCATGCATGATGCAGAATTGTGTATAGACAAAGGATCAAGTCAAGACATACCAAGCTTAATCCATTGATGTGCTGCCGTCTAGCAGGCGAGGTCTCCTGCATTGCACTTGCTGGTCCTGCTGTGCGCGCTTCTCGGCCTCCTGCTACTCCCCCATGTCCTCGTGCGATCGGCCTGTCGGCTTCAGCATCACTTCGTGGCGGCGGATCCGCTCCATTCTCGACCCTGTCACTTCTCGAATGAACAGGTCGTAGTGCGATTCTGTCCCAGGGCCCGCATGCAAGCGCCGCAACAGCAAGTCACTCCGTTCTTGCCGGCCAGGTACATTGGGTGCCTCGCGCTTCATCTCGAAATGCGCATTCCGCTGGACATGCTTGTACAGCACGTCACGCACTCTGTCGGGACACAGTGTCTGTCCGCGGATCCATCGGTCTTCGCAGTGCTCGCTGTGACTGAGCCGTGATCTGATCACCGCGCATGCCCAGCATCATGGTCCGTACCTGCAGTCACACGCTCATGCTGTAGTCCTGAAGGGACAGTACCCCTAATCGAGGCAGTACCTGCAGCCACGGACGAACCAAAGGTACACTCTGCTCCGGCAGATCCCGGCCCACGCCATCCGGCGCATGCAACAGGCGATGATATGCCAGCCTCTTGTACATGTCGTCCACGGTGGCTTCAACAGCCCCACATCCAGCACTTAATTTACAGGTGCTATAACGTCTCGTAGCCAAGGAATCGGACCCCCCCCCCCCCCCATAACCATAGCTTCCCGGGGACGGTAAGGATCGAAGAAGGAGTGAAGCCGAATCTATGCGACCAGGCTATTTGCACAGGGCTGGTCACAATAATTGACTGGAGTCGAGGGTAGACAAGTGGGAGTGGGGGGGATGACAAACTTGTCTATTGATTGAATCGACCATGGTGGCGATAGCGGCCGAGGTGCAAACCGTCTATTGGCGACAGTTACATCAGATTCGAGAGTATGATGGTGCGTGGTGGAAAGCGATTAGCCAGGCGAATCTCACGTTTCGCCATAATGTCAAGATGCACTCTACTTCATACATCAATCCATGTCTTCATTGTATTTTTACCGGCAAATATCCGAGATATTTGCATAAACGCGAAAGAATTTTGGTCTCCCTATTGGATACGATAAGATGAGGGACAAAGCGTCGTGCCGTGGGTGGCCTAGCGGCCTGGTAGATGAGGAAAGTGACGTCATCGTATGGATATTATAAAGGAAACGAACAGTTTGAATGAACCAATAACTTACTATGTGTCTTTCTCATTGATTGGATTGAGCTGTATGACAGTTGAAGGGGCCCTTGTGACTTTGTGCAAGGATCATATCTGTACCAAAGATTGTATTACCGCAGACCTCAATGAAAACAATTACATGCCAGTGGGTAAATCCAAACATGTCCGAGTCAGCGACATGCAAGGTGCAGCATTGTGTAATGACGCATAGTACGCGAAAGCAGTGGATGTAAGCCTTATTCCATTTCATTGTGTCTAATTGAAAAGACCATTCATTTCGTGAGGTGGCAAACGGGATGATAAAGTTGTCGGATAAGGCAATGGAATGAGATCGACGTGCGAAACATATCCTCTAATTAGATGCTAGAGACACAGTAGGAGAGATGCTGGGAAGAGGAAAGCTGATTATCTGAAGAATTCCAGTTTTCACGATGCGTCAAGATGCATTTTACTTCATATGTTAATCCAAGCATTCATTTATTGTCTTTATACCGGTAGTATTCCGTGGAAACGTGCATAACTACTACAAAATTACTATATATCTATTAGAAAGACGTCATGGAGGTGGGCGGGTAAGCTGTCGGCATGGTAAAAAGTGGACGTGGCGTCATCGTATCGGCAGTATAAGGCAAAAAAAAAATCATCAGAAAGCATCAACAGTGCAATATGTACCTCCAAAAATCAACGATAGCTTTCGCATATATTGTATACTTAAGATGAATGACCACAGAAGCGGTCTTATTGACATTGTGCAAAGATCGTCGTTGCACCCAAGGCTGTCTCTCTGCTAATCTTAATGATTACAATTATATGCCTGAATGTGCCTTCAAAGATGATTATTAGTCTCTGAGAATTGAAAATCCATGTCAACCTACTAATGTTTATGTTACGAAGCATCATTATTGCTCATATTACGGCGGCATAAAAAACCCAGGGAAGAAACAGCCACAAAAGGCAGCACTGCTGCAGGTGGGTGTGGGAGACAATAGGTGTCATGATGCTGCAAACTCTGGCCAAAACAAAGGTACCACAGTCATTATATCAGCTTGTGTAGCAAATCCTAACAGACTACGACCAGGTGATGCTGCGCCTCCCCCGGATATGCCCCCTATAATACCATCTAATCAATTTCGATGGGTTTCACACCCATACGAAAGATGGCTTTAATGACGCACTTTAGTCAGGCTATTGGTTCTTTCCATATGAAATATATTCGAGGGTTTAACTGCTCAGGACAATAGAGAACCAATAGTGGGGGGGAGGGGGGGAGAAATTACACCATTAACTTTGCTCAAATTTGTTAGACACGCTACAGTAGCCATATGAACTCAATAATTCTAGTTCTACAAGATGCTTTACTGTTTTCCCCTAAATCTAATCCATGTGTTTGATAAATTCAAAGGTTTGCAGCATTATGTGTAGTGAAATACCATGGTCCTTCATCTGGCCGGGAACTAACCCCGCTCTTTACAAAAATCCCGTGCTTGCGCAACAATTCTTTCTCGTCAATTGTTTTCTCAACGAAGAAATCCACGACAGCTTCCATGTTTAATGACCCCCAATACCAATCAAGTGACCAGTATGTGTCACCTTCTCGAAACAGCATTGTGAAGTGCTCGGAGTCACGATCACACATGTCCAGCTCCCAATGAAACCATTCAAATCTAGGTTTTGGAAGATGATAGAGTAAAAATCCATTCATATCTTTGATGAAATAACGAGTATAACTTGTGTTTGTCTCATCCATAATGTAAATACAAATCGAAGTAGTATCGGTAATAAGAGAGAGAGTGGATATATATATATATGTATCTTTCTATTTTGGGGCAGTGGTGAGTCATGTGCAAGTCAGCGACTGGCAGAATGCAGTACTGGATAAATAGGTCAAGGCGCGATGATTCAAGCATGTCGCATCACAAGATTTACTTTGTCCATTGACTCTCGGGGCCTCTAGTGTCGTTTTATTGGTCGTCTGAACTCTCGAATCACGTATGGGCCCATCATGTGAAGTTACCCTGCCGTATCAGTGCCCCTTGACATGACGAGGATCAATATGGCACTCATCAACATTCTCTAGATCAAATAATGGAGCCATATGACCCACTCCAAATCAACATCTATCTCACATAATGTTTCGCCCTCTGCCTGTTTGATGATTTGGTCAGAACTGGTAAAAGCTGTTTGGTTTCTTTAATTAAGATGTTCAAGAGCAGGTATAATGGAATCATTGCAAGAAGTAGCTTCACATACTCAGAAAATATCAAAAAAACTTAACATATGAACCTTGACTTCTCATCCTCGAATACAACGGACTTATGAAAGGAAGTCAAGTCCACAATATATATCACCCTGTTGGACGATACATTCGGAAGATTTTCATAAAATCTAGCACAATCTTCAAATTCCTACTGGCTATATTCTTAGAACACGTCCTAAGCTACTCAATACTCTTAATGGTCACACCGCAAAACTCCTTTGTAAAACCATATTAGAATTTGCCACTCTATTATCAAGCACATTATCATTGCTGCCTCATCGCCCAATATTACTACCACCACATCTTGAAGATACCTAAATATCTTATCGTAGCCGACAATATAAGTTATACAGTCAATTCAAATGTATCTCACTGTTCGTTTGCATTCCAGCGGTTCACTCAATAGGGGGGTTATTAGTATGATGATTGAGAGACTATTCGCACTATTTAATGTCATAATCGGCAATTGTGCGGTGCCAATCTTCAGAATCACTAGGTTACATGCCACTGCTGAGTGTCTTACACACAACCATGGTCACAGCATCGGTAAGTCAAATTTAAACAGATCCCGTCCTTGACTAAAACTACAGGTTCTGCGTGCCGGAGACTAGCGAGGCCGTATCAGAAGTGAGATTGAACATTTTTATGATAGGTTAAGATAGCCGGATGATACTTATGCCCCCCTATAATACAGAGTAACAGGAACAGTGTAGTTGGAGTAGCAATTTACCGCGTGCGAAAAGATACAATCCATCCAAAGGTGATCAGCGCCGGTCAAAAAAGTTAACAGAATAATCATCTGCACTGAAAACGGCATCTAGACATAATAGCTCTCATGATAAATTGCCGCCTTTGATTAGAACAAGTCCCTCCGACCATCAAATTTGACAGTATGACGAACCCTTTATGGCCAATAGATACTGCATTACCCTTTGGTATGCGTCAAGTGTGGCCGGGCGATCAGTCCAGTGGACTCCATATGATCGGTGCCTTTAAAGGTTATTGCATTGGATCTAAAAAAAATATCATTGCTCTTTATCTGGTTCTGAGCCAAAAGGCTATTTCATTAGAATATTCCGTGTTTCTAATACCTCTGTTCATCTAAGTAGTCTTAAGTTCTCCGTAGATCTATCGTGGGGCTCGTCGACGCTTGCACCAAAATTAAAGGTTTGTCTATATTTTCAGCACTTGCTATCTATGCAAATTTTCTGCAATAACGGCGAGAGGAATGATCTCCTCAAAACTTTTGGCAACACGGGCAATGTCACACCCTTTGTGGCACAACCTCATATTCGTTTACATAGCTAAACGAATTCTACCACGCGGGGACTTGCTCAGAGGAAAAATTACAGGTATTACACCCCTATCATTGAAAACTAGGCATTCGATGCCCCCACTTTACGATCCGAACGGTACACCCCCGACGAGGGAGCCTATTGTCGAAATTGTCCAAGACCACTACATCGATTAATCACATGATTGCTCAACGTCGGTATTCCGCTGTCTGGGGCGCACGAACCAATCCCTTTGCATAGAGAAGGCATTTCATAGGTTTTCCCGTCGGTACCTTTCGAAAACCATTGAAACTGCTTCACGCCAAACTCTGCGGACTACGATGCCAATTTTCAGCTCGTCTTCATTGGCTTTCAGCTACTCTCATTTTATGAAAGTTCATTTTGTAACCGCATTTCTTGCGAACTATTGCGCGCACCCGCGCATACACATTCCTACCCCTACGCTTTATTGCTGACGTCATCATTCGAGTCGCTATAAACGCGTTCCCGAGAGGGCATTTCATTTGGTGTTCATTCATAAAATTCGTTCTTAGTAAGCAAGGAATAAAAACTTCGTTATTTACATGTTTTTATTGGTTGTCAACAATTTAAGATTTGATCGACAAAGTCACTTATCATGTATATGCAAGCTCAGGTTCTTTCGATCTTCATGATCATAGAATGACCCAAGTTTGAATTCTCTACGATTTTTTTTTTCTTCAGCCTACGTATTCTGAGCACATAAAAGCAGTATGAATCTTGCCCTATCTCCCCAGACGCCAACATGAAGTTCCTGGCACTTGCAACTCTTGTTTTTGCGCCCACTATCTTCGCTGCTTCAACTCCCTTCCATTGCAAGACGTTGACAAAGTCGGCCTTCCTCACTGCTAATGGACCGGCTGAGTTCATCGAATTTCTAAACATTTCGAAGGTATCTGTTGGTGACGACACCTATCACATCCAAAGGGACGGCCACCCCTACTCTGGTGATGACATTGGCAGTGATTTCTCCTACAACCACGAACGCTACAACCTCGCCCGCTGCCAGCTGCGCAAGCCGGACTCAAACCTGCCCAAGTCTTACTTCCGTGTTCACCTTTCGAAGGACACTAGCCAGTGCCTGACGATTGGCAGTGCTGGTGCCTCTAGCACTGATGACAAAGCTGCAAGTAAGGCTTTCACGCAGGCCAACACCCTCTTTATGAAGCCTTGTGAGGGTCCTTCAGGCTCATCGTTTGCTCAGCAGATCTTCGAGGACACAGACCAGAAGTCTTGGCCCTTCGACATTAAAACCGTTGGATCTGACCATGAGACGTCTCGCTACTTTGTCGGCTTCGAAGACCACAAGGTGTTCCTGCTGTCAGAACCGCCTAAGTCGCACACCTCACCTCCGGGCGACTTCAAGCTCTCCATTCAAAAGTTCGGTTAAACAAGAGTTCTCTATTGTTGTGTCTAAGATAGTAACGATTCGGTAGTCTTTGTGTATTTATATCGCTAATATATCCTACCTCAAGTTGTCTCTCAATAGGGATCGGATGTGGATTATTGATAAAGCATGGGCCTGCAGTACTGTCACTAAACGCCTGCCATGGAGCTTTTAGTAGTAGTCTAACTGTCAAAGGATAGTGAACATGTCTGCAGACGTTCGTATCTCATACCGTTACGCACAACGATGGGCTGCTTTAATAATAATTGGGGGGGGGGTCCCTGATAACGGTTCTCCAATCTTATTAAAAAATGACGACATCGCAAACGGTGGTTCGTATCTACCAATCACCAACTACCTATTCTGACTCGCATGCAGGTGAATCATTTTGGCTTTGAGCAAATTTTTAGAGTGGTACCCCAACGATTCTTCTTTGCACAAGAGCATGGACTCGACCCAGCTGGCCGGGGCGGAGAAAAAAGATGCGCAAGATATAGAGGTGCAATTGGATGATACTGGGACATTCAAGGACGAACTGAGTATTTTCAGTTCTCTCAATCGCATTGAGCGGTACCTCGACCGGAAAATCGGCCTCGAGGCAGAGCCTGTTGAGCGGAAACTTCCCGAGCAGCGTCGCGCGACCAGCTGGAGCCAGCAGCTGAATATTATATTTCTATGGGCATCGGCGAACATCACTCTTTCTCCATTTTCCTCGGGGTTCCTGGGCTGGGAATTTGGGTTGTCCCTGAAAGAGTCGCTCCTGTGCTGCATCTTCGGCACCTTGATTGGATCGTGTGCGCCTGCCTACTGTGCAACGTTTGGTGCAGCGACGGGCCTTCGTCAAATGTCTGTGTCACGATACAGCTTCGGCTGGTATCCTAGCAAGCTGATTTCGTTGGTAAATGTCGTCCAGCAAATTGGCTGGTCTGCTGTGGGCGTCATCACTGGCGGTCTTGCCCTGGAGGCGGTAGCGGATGGCCATCTTTCTGTCGCAGTGGGTATTATCATTATTTCGGTGGTCGTTCTGGTGATTGGAATGCTGGGACTGCGTGTAATTTTACTGTATGAACGCTATGCCTGGATGGTACTGTTTGTTGTCTTCATGATTATCTTCGGCGAGACGGCCCAATATGTCGATAATAAAACACCTACGAGGCTTAAAGGTTCTGCCTTTAGTGGCGCTATCCTCTCGTTTCTCTCTGTTGCGTACGGCTACAGCGCGTCATGGTCACCGGTGGCCTCTGACTATTACGTTCTTTTCCCTGCCAACATCAGTCGTGTCAAAGTCTTTCTTCTGAGTTTGGTGGGTCTTACTGTACCCACGTGCATTTCCATGTGCGCAGGCGCCGTCACAGCGAGTGCGCTCAATACCAATCCGGCTTGGAAAGAGACCTATGAAAGCGCTGGTGTGGGGATGTATCTTCGCGATATCTTATACCCCATTGGTTTTGCCAAGTTCCTACTTGTTCTTCTTGTACTTTCCAGTGTCGGCCTCAACCTAATGAACACATACAGTGGCACGCTGAGTGTCCAACAAATCTCACCGATCCTTGGCAAAATTCCTCGATTCCTTTGGTCGGTTGTTTTCTTTGGTGTCATCATCGCCTTGGGTCTGGCTGGTCGCAGGCAACTTAGTGCGTACCTTGAAAACTTCCTCGATGTCATTGGCTATTGGAGCACGAGCTACGTGCTTATCATCTTTATGGAGCACGTCTTTGTGCGCAAAGCCAACTTTGCTAACTACAACCTCACCGATTGGAACAACCCTAAGAATCTTCCACATGGCATTGCCGCTATCATCACCTTTCTGGTGGGCGTCGTTTGCTGGGTCATGGGCATGTCGGAGACGTGGTACGTGGGCCCACTCGCTCGCCTCTTTGATGGCATGGGTGGCGACGTGGCCAACGAGTTCACGCTTGTCTTTACGTGTGTTGCATACCTGCCCCTACGTTTCTTGGAACTGAGAATCTTCGGGAAATAACTACATAGCAAACGCTATGCAACGTCTTAAACATGATACAAGTATAGACGCAGATCTATGGGAGTTCTAAAAGTACCTGTCTGGCGCGTGTATAAGGCCTGCCTCCCTAGCATACGTCTACGCCGACGGAGCACGCGACTTGATGACCTCGCCGTCTTCAATCTCTAGCATGTCGTACGCCTTGATGGCCTCCAGGGCGGCTTTCTGGCCACTGGCAAGCATACCTCCGAACGAGGCGCCCATGCGAGGGTGTCCGTCGAGCTCGCTCAGCTCCATACCGCCCACCACGGCACCAGGGAAGATCTCGCGTGTGTTGTTAACAATCAAGCCTTCCGAGGCGTTCATGTCCAGCGGGTTCATGTCGCCCAGCTTAAGCAGACCGGCGCTAGCCAGGCGCTTGACGGTGAACGCGCCAAACGGACCATCGTGGCCAGCGAACGAGCACACAATAGGCGCCGTCATCGTCTGGGGGTCCATGCAGCTCTGAAGGCCGTGCGCCATGCTGACCAGCGTGTAGTTCGTCACGACGCCATTAACACGCTGACGGCCGTCGCCGTCCTTCTTGATGATCAAGTCCTCGCAGCAGGTGGCGTTGAACAGCTTGACATTGGGCATAAGCAGGATCTTGGACAGGATCGTAGACGTGAAGAGCGCGGCGTGCTTCACAACAACATAGGCGCCCTCGTCGTCAAAGGGGATGCCCAGCTCGGTGAGCAAATTGTGCGCAGGCTTGCGGATAACCATGGCCGACTGGAGCTGGCCGCCGAGCCACGCGCCACCGCCTGGCGCCACACCCGCCTCAAGAATGGTGATGCGCAGGTCGGGGCGATTTTTGCCGAGTGTGTACGCGCAAGTGAGGCCAGCGCTGCCAGCACCGATGATGATCACGTCCGACACGGCCGAATCCATCATGTCCTTGTAGTAGCGGCTGGTCATGGCACGACTCGTGTGCGCTTCCTTGATATCGGCGAACACATAGTGGCCCTCGTAGTCCTCGACTGGCTCCTTACCGGGGACAATGGGGACGTGCTGCTTGTAAGGCGCCACATCGGCGCCCTTGAGAGAAGCCGAGCGGTTCTGGATCGTAGCCAGGTGCTGCTTCAAAGCATCCTGCGGCCAGGCAGAGCCGTTGGGAAAGGCAGGTTGGGTGGCGGTAGCAGTAGGGGCCATGATAGTAGGTCGGAACACGGGCCTTTCGTCCGACCGTTATCTACCGAAGGGTCCCACCCCAACCATTCCGGGGGGGGCCGGTGAGGGAACATCGCCATTGGCCCCTGGGCCCGGTCCATTTACATAAGCTCGTGCACGTTCCTACATCCAACAAAAAGGCGTATGTACCTAGGTGTCTACAAAAGGGCTGTCTTGCTCAGTTTGTGCTTGTGCTTGAGGACACTGCGGTGATACGGATTCTTACCCAGCTCACGCACCTGATCATCTGACAGGATAGCGCCGTCGATCAGAGCTGTGATGTTGAAGTTGTGGTCCAGCTTGAGTTGGCACAGCAGGTCGTAGTTGGACATGCTATAGGCGTGGTGCTCCAGGAAGTTCATGTAATCGCTCAGCTTGCACAATCCATCTCGACGGCCCTCACAGCCTTGGTTGCCGTCAAGTGGCACGACGGCATCATTCAGCTTCGCACGGATGTAGTCCGTGGTGCCGTTATCATCGTCGCATTCCATTACCTCGAACACGAGGCGCGCGCCGAATGGCGTAACACGGCTCGCGCGGTATCGGCGGTTCGGGTTCATGTGGTCGCCGGGCAGGTCGTCGCCGATCTGCCTAAAGTTGAGCGCGGTGAGGATCGTCAGGATCACAACATCGTGCGTAAAGTCCACGTACAGCGGCTGGTGCATGGGGAAGTAGGTCGGGTTGCTGTCCAGTGTCGAGTTCTGCGTCGTCTGCGGCCCGTGGAAGCCCGACCCCTTGAGGCGCGAGAGGAACTCCGTCACCCAGCCGATGCCCATAGCGCGGCCACCAATGCTCATAAAGCCAAACACGCTTTGGAACGTGAGGTCCTGGTCGTATTCGTACTCCTCGTAGTCCTGCTTGGTAAAGATCTTACAAAAGTCTGAGTAGCCCTGCGACACCGTCTCGTAGCCACACAGACCGATCATCGTGATAATGTCCGACTTGGAGAACGACACACCTTTCACGTTCTCTTGCAGACGCTTCTGGGCATTGCCAAACGCCTTGGCGCGCCACTCGAGGATGCGCAACGCCTTGGGCGAGAACACGTTCGGGCAAGTCATGTACGGCGCCAGCGTGTTGTTCTGCAGGAGCGTCTCGGTAAGGACCTCGATGTGCGCCTTATCGGCCATGTCCCAGCCGAAAAACCCAAGTGCCCAGTAACGCGCCGAATCGATCATGCGGCTCTGCGACGTCGTACGGAGGACGGGCTTTTGCTTCGACTGCTCCAGCAACTGGGCATACTCGTAGTAGTACTTGACACCCGAGTCAAAAAGTTCCTGCGCACCGAGGTGCACGAGAGCATTCTCGCCAAGCTGGTCCTTCCAGGAGTGCAGGAACCCGTAGTCTCCCTGCGCCTGGAGATTGCCGAGCTTCTGGGCCAGTCCAAGCTTGGCATCCAGCAAGCCGGCTCCCGTCGCTGGGTAGCGCGAGCCATGGCGGTGGAGGATGTGCGCCTGCTTGATGCGACACTGCTTCGGCACATTCTCGTAGCCGTGCGTCTCGGGAAACAGGTCGTCGGCCTGGTGATACGGCGACGTGGAACCCAGGTTCCGGAAAATGTCATCGGATGTCGCATGGTCCTGCTCAGCGTTCAGCGGCACCCAGCGCATCTCCACAGGAGAATTGTGGTTCGGTTTGCTCGTTTTGAGCTGGTCCGCCTGCGCGAGAAAGGGCGGCGCGCCATACTTGACAGAACCCTGGAACCCAACGTCCGTGGGGAAGGTTTGCGACGACGTGCCAGTGACATTGTTCCACGGATCGGTCGGCGTGCCGCGAGCCCAGCATACCGACACCGTGGCCAAAAGAGCGACAAACAGCTTCATGACGCTGGAGAGGGGTGAAGCGTAAACAGTAGCCGGCAATGCACCCACATGCCGCGGGGCGACCCGCGACGCGTCCCTAGGTTTGGCACGCGATTTATCGGCACGTGCTCCCACTGCAGGAACTGCGCAGGGGCCCCTTGTCCAAAGCACGGTCGAGTGGTACGTCCCCCTTCAGCGCGATTCATCCGCAAGCCAGTGCCATTCGCAGGTAGCACAGCACGTTTTCAATACCATTCAGTGCGCCGTTCGATGGGCACCATAAGCCGACCACGAGTGTCATGAGCCGCGTACCTGGCTCCATCGATTTGCTGACTACCAAAGGACATCATCAGACTAGACACTGGAAGGCTACAAAAATGGATGCTCTGCCGTTTCTATATGACTGGCATAGCTAGTTAGCGCAGGCGACTCCTACGTACAGCCGGCGGCTCGCGTCCCGACGCTGAAGGTCTGAGAGCGCACGTGCGCAGGCTATGGTGGAGGGAGTTGATCACATGCGGCGCGTCGACAATTTTAAAATGTGCGAGACCACGTTGTCCAGTGACATTGAAGAGTGAATAGAGTCTAGCCAATCAATGGGAGGGCGTTAGTTACCAGTTTGAAATACCCCCTCTTACGTTGTTATTGTGCTGTGGGTGTCCGTATATGTAGCACCGCAGACTGAGTCTGAGCCCCCACCCAACACTACCATGTTTGGCTTCAAGGTGCTCCTTGCGAGCGTGGCGGCGGCCATTGCTGTGGTGGGCGTGTCGGCCAACAACTCGAACCTCAAGCAGATCGAGCATGTGATTCTCTTCATGCAGGAGAACCGTGCGTTCGACCACTACTTCGGCACCATGGCCGGTGTGCGTGGCTTCAACGACCCGAACGTGCAAATCAAGAGCAACGGCAAGAGCATCTTTGAACAGCCCGTGAACAGCAGCGCGAAGCCCCAGCCCCCGAAGGGCGTTGACTCGCTCATGTACTGGTACCTGAACCAGGCCGGTGATGAGTACGTCAAGGCGACCGACTGTGTGGTCGGTGGCACCAACGCCTGGGAGCAGAACCAGGCGGCCTGGAACAAGGGCAAGAACGACAAGTGGATCGCTGAGAACACCCCCTACTCGATTGGCTACTTCAAGCGCAAGGAGCTCCCCGTGCACTTTGCGCTTGCCGAGGAGTTCGTGGTCGGCGACGCTTACTACGAGAGCACCATTTCGGCTTCGGACACCAACCGTGCCGTTTGGGTCTCGGGCACGATCAACTCGCCCGGCAGCCCGCCCGGTGGCGAGCCTCTCAAGCAGGGTGGCCCCGTCATCGACGACCACCGTGCCCCTGGCTGTGAGAAGAACTCGCGCGGCGAGCCCATGGCCTGCCTGCCCGCCAAGTGGAAGACGATCCCCGAGTACCTTGAAGAGCAGGACATCTCGTGGCTGGTGTACGAGGACACGGACAATGGCTACCACAACTTCCTG
Source organism: Malassezia sympodialis ATCC 42132 (assembly GCF_000349305.1). NCBI lineage: Eukaryota > Fungi > Basidiomycota > Malasseziomycetes > Malasseziales > Malasseziaceae > Malassezia > Malassezia sympodialis. The sequence continues at coordinate 131,989 of NW_017387816.1, read as the reverse complement.
GAGCAGTTCGAGCAGTACGAGCAGGCTCTGATTTCCCAGGGCCCTCTCGCCAAGCGTGGTATCTACCGCCCTGGTCTGCACAAGTTCTTCTACGACCTGAAGAACGGCAGCCTGCCGCAGGTGTCGTACATTGTGCCTCCGATTGAGATCTCGGAGCATCCCCCGAACCTGGTCAGTGACGGCGCGTGGCTCCAGCAAGCTGTGGCGAATGCGCTGATGGAGAGCGACTACTGGAACAAGACTGCGTTGATTGTGTCGTACGACGAGACGGGTGGCTTTGCCGACCACGTCATGGCCCCGCACGCCCCGAAGGGCACGCCCGGCGAGTGGATGGAGGACCCGTACGACCACCACCTTGGCCAGGCCCCCACCGGTCCCGGCTTCCGTGTGCCGTTCTACATTGTGTCGCCGTGGACCCGCAAGGGCGGTGTCTTCACCGAGCACGCCGCGCACGAGAGCCAGATCCTGTTCCTGGAGAAGTGGTCGGCGGCGCACGGCAAGAACTGGACCTCGAAGGAGATGAACCCCTGGCGCCGCAAGCACATGAGTGACCTGCTGAATGCCTTTGACTTTGGCAACCAGGACACCAGCGTGGCCAACGTGCCCAAGGTGCCCGCTGCCTCGAAGGACCCGGTCACCAAGCTGTACAACGGTGTGCCCAAGTGCATGAAGAAGTACAAGGGTATGAACCAGCCCCCTGTGCCGTACGGCAACCAGACCGAGCTCAAGCACGGCTACGACGTCGAGAAGGGCTACAAGCAGATCCGTGGCGAGCTTACGGAGGGTCGCTACCTGACGCTCGAGACCTACTCGCACGCGCTCTCGCACAAGGGCAACAAGCTCGGCTCGGCGAGCTCTTCGCACCAGAAGAACTCGGACGACGAGCTGTTCGTTGTGCACTGGCTCGGCCACCAGCCCAAGGACCACCGTTTCCACATCGCCACCTCGGGTGGCAAGAACGCCTCCTACGTGAAGGACGACCTGTCGCTCACTTCGAGCAAGAGCCAGGCTGGCACCTTCACTTTCGACTACAAGAGCTCTGCCAAGGGCTTCACCATCAAGGTCGGCGACAAGTACCTGTCGATGGACGAGGATGGCAGCGTCAAGACCGTCAAGAACGGTGCGACGACCTTCACGCTGTACAGTGTGACTAAGTAGGGTTTTTAATTAGGGTGTGTGTGAATCTATGTCTTGAATGTCCTCGCCCTCGCCCGTGCTAAAGCCGTACCATGCAATGGTCGTGAGGCCGATCAGGGCACTGATAATACACGTGATAAAGGTTCCAATCATCGTGCCGGTCCAGCCGGTCACCAGCGGCTGCGCAGGCGGGCGCAGCGCGCCGAAGGAGGTCGTAGAGTTGAGGACGCCGCCTGCATTGCCTGCCGTGGGGTAGCCAAGCTGGCGGCACTGCTGCGGAATCACGTCGGGGACGTCGATCGTCCGTGCGACCTGGTCCGGAGCGACCAGAACCAGCATCGCCAGGCCGGACGACAGGTGCCAGTCAATGTGGCAGTGCAGGAACCACGCGCCGGGATTGTCCGCCACGAAGCGCAGGCGCGCACTGCCGCCCGCCGGCACCACAACCGTATCGCGGCGCACTGGATTGGGATTCTCGCCCTCGATAAACGGCGGATTGTCGGCCGGGTCATCGGACGTCACATCGTGGCTCTTGTACACGACCTGGAATTGTGTGCCGTGCATGTGGAACGGGTGCGATCCGGCGTCCCAGTTGTAGATCACGAACTCAACGATGGCCATACCCGGCGCCACAAACGCACCACTGGACGGGCCATACAGCGCTGGGTTCATGGCGATGGAGCCCGTCTCCGACTTCATTGTTAGGAGCGACGGCGTCAGTGGGGCCACATACGTGACGTTGTTGAACGATGCATAGTTCATGCCGTCCTTGTACGTCGTAAAAAAGACGTTTAGGTCTTGAGACACAGTCGGTACGAGGGGCTCCATCGGCACAATCGGACGCAGCTGTGTGTCGTTGAACGCATCGTAGGTATCCAATGTAGCACGGCCGACGCCGAGTGGCGCATTCGGAACGCCGTACGAGATCTTAGTGCTCACATTAAGCTGCAGCTCGTCCGGCACATTATCAAACATGTCAGGGTCCATGTTGGCATGCAGTGTCCAGCTGTGCGACGTGTCATTGCGCGCACGCACCAGCACCGAATACCGCTGTGCCACAGAGAGAGAGACGGAGTCGACAGGGAGCGCCTCCATATCGACGCCATCGGCCTCGATGATCTCCATATCGTGGCCCTCGATCCACACGTGGAACATAGCAAGGGCGGCCATATTGATCATGCGCAGGCGGTACGTCTTGCCCGGCTCAAAGGTCAGCTGGACATGATCGTTGAAGCCAGGGAGGTACTCGGCCGTGCCGTTCGCCGGCGTGTGTGCCATGTACACGAGCGGCGCATCAGGCACGGGCTCCGCGCCGCCGGGATTCTTGGGGTTCATAAACTCGTTGTGCAGAAGGTCGTTGTGCTCACGATGGTACCAGTCGGCCAGGATAATCGTGTAATCGTCGTCGTATGCGTGTGCCTCGCCCTGTGCATTGTGGATAATGTTCGGCAGGCGGAAGCCATCGACGTACTGGCCACCATAGTGTCCATGCATCCAGTATGTACCCCACTGCCGCTGGCGCTCGGGCGGACTGCTCGGCGAGTTGAGCGGCTCGTATACGAATGACTCACCGTCGGGGACCGGGCACTGCGTCAGCATCGCGGCGCCGTCCATAAAGTTGGTCCGGTTAAAGAACATGCCGTGTGCATGAAGCGTGCTACCTGTGCCATCGCCAAACCGGTTGTGGAAGCGGATCCGCACCGTGTCATCCGAGTTCACATTGACAATTGGCGGTGGAAATTGGCCATTGATGCCGATAGCGCGCCGCGGCTGCAGACCGTCGGGGTTCACATTCTCGACGTAGCCGACAGTCCAGTCATACTCGACTGGTTTGGCAAATACCGCGGCTGCCATACAGACGAGAGCCATCGCGACATTCTTCCACATCGCGGGCATCGTGGAACGGCTCACAGTGCTGCCTCCGCGGCGCGAGGCCGGCTAGCTTCTGCCGTCTGTCATCGTTCGTTCCTGCGCCGGGCAGGATCATCGATGGCGTAGTTTATCTGATTTGTCAAGCTCCAATCAAAACGCGCGCACATTGCCCATCATTTTGCTCGTGGTCGACGATTCGTCCCAGTGCGTGAACGCCCTGCGCATGCGTGCACAGGTACATCAATCTGCTGCACGGCTGCTATCGATGGAGCCGGCAAGGTAGACCTCGGCTCTATGCCGCGCTACGGCTTGCCCGCCTCCTGCCATGATGTCGGGGCCCTCCGGCAATCGTGTGTTTGCGCCGACGATCTTCTTTATCGCCTTCCGTGAGGCGCTAGAGGCCGCGCTCGTCATCGGCATTCTTACAGGTATGATCGAGCGCGTGATCGGCAAGAACCGGCATACGATCGATGACGGCAATCGCCGCCTCATTCGCAAGCTGCGCTGGTTCGTCATTGCAGGCGCGCTCCTGGGACTCCTGATTGCCTTTATCATAGGCGCCGTCTTCCTCGCCATCTTTTACACCCAGGCAACGGACTTGTATGCGCGCTCCGAGGAGCTCTGGGAGGGCATCTTTAATCTGATTGCCGTTGTGCTCATCACGCCCATGGCGCTCGTCTTGCTGCAGGCAGACAAGTCGCGCGAAAAGTGGCGTAAGAAGCTGGCCAAGGCTTTGAATGGCCTGACCGAGGCGCGCCATGAGGCCGTGGAGAGCATCCGCTCACCGCCTGCGGAGGTATTGAGCACAGATGAGACGCTCTCGCCCCTGGAAAAGACCGAGAGCGATGGAACGCAGGTACCCGAGCTCGTAGCGCCGGCCAAGCGCTCCTGGGCGGAGTCCGCGCGATTGTGGGTGCGCATTCTCCGCAAGCCCTTTGAGGGCGATGCCAAGGGACCCACGGCCATGTTTGTCATTCCGCTCATCACGACGCTGCGTGAGGGTCTCGAGGGCATGATATTTGTCGGCGGCGTATCGCTGGGCCTTCCCGCGTCATCCATACCCCTCCCTGCGATCGTGGGCGTGCTAGCCGGCCTGCTCGTGGGCTTCATCATATTCCGCTCGCGCTCCATCTCCAGCGTCAAGCCGTTCCTGGTCTTCTCGACGTGTGCACTGCTGCTCATCGACGCCGGCATGTTCTCCCGTTCCGTGTACTACTTCCAGTTCTACCGCTACGTGCAAAAAGTCGGAGACGCGGCCGCCGAGTCAGGGAGCGGCGCAGGCAGCTACGATGCACGCAACTATATCTGGCACCTCGACTGCTGCAACCCCGAGGACAAGACAAACAACGGCGGGAGCGGCTGGTCCATCCTCAACTCCCTCGTGGGATGGAACAATACAGCGACGCTCGGCACCATTCTGGCGTACATCCTCTTCTGGGTGGCCATCGCGCTCTATATAGGTGCTTTGCTCATCTATGAGCGGCGCAAGCGCATCGCGCAGAAGCGAGGCTAGGTCTATCACATGTCACACAGGTGGAAGTTCGAGTCGTTCGTGTCGTGCGCGACAATGGCACACAGCGCATTGTCGTCGATCGAGTAGATGGCACGCACCGCGCCGGGGCTCTCGCCCTGCTCCAGGTTATACGGGTGGCCGTCAGCGAACACGGGCAGCTCCAGCATCATCGAGGCATCGTCACAGGCACTCGACATAGGCAGGCCCTCATAGTCCTTAAACTGATGGGGGTAGCCCGAGTGGCGGTTCTCACGCGGCGCCTGCTGCACCTGCCACATGATCTGGCTCACATCAATGTCGCCGCCGTTACCGCAGTGGGCGATCTACTGTAAGTAGCATTCACATACCTCATCACGGCGGGTAAGGGGCACGGCCGAGGCCACAGCGGCGAATGCAAGGACCAGAGCAGCAATCTTCATGAGAGCAGAGGGACACCCAAAGGCGGGGTCGACTTCTTATAGCCCGTCCTGGGGGTCCAAAAGTTTAATTATTCGCACGTGGGGCCTCGGCAGGCCTCCGGAGCAGGCTGATTGGCGACCCCTTGCAACTATGCTTACCATCGATCAGGTGCTGTCAGAGCCGATCCCGGCACTCGCGGACGCCATTGTCGTCCAGAGCCGGGACGAGCAGTTTGTGCCGTTCCACTTTTGGAGCGAATGGCTGCGCTGTGCAGCCGAGTCTTGCGAGGTGCATGACAAGCTTCTTGCACTCGCGCATGCTCTCCAGTCGCATAACGTGCGCGAGGTCGAGGGCCAATGCCTCTGGACCGACCTGCCCACGCTCCCGTGGGCCATCCGCGAGGCGATGGATACACTCGCGGACGTACGCAAGCCCACATGGTTCGTGAGCATTCACACCTTCTTCGCTCGCTGCGCCGCTGACGGGCTAGTTGATACCGCCATGTGGGCCGCCGTGCTGTGCCGAGAACTACTTGAAGACGATACCGTTCAGCAAAAGGATGTGTATGTGGCCGCTGTGGATGCCTGGATCCAGCATGCAGGCGCCGTCCTATACAACGACGGTCAACCTCATCATACATCGTCGCCCATCTGTCGCCCCGGCAAACTCTGGAGCGGGCCAGGTGGCTACAGTCCTGAGCGCCTAGACTTTTGGAATAAGCGCCTCGATGAGCTTGACGCGCAGGACTCTTCGTTGGACGTGCCTACGAACCGATTCCCCCATGCGTAATACCTTGCCTAAATTTGCACTATTATATACCGTGCCTCCGTACGCACGCGACGCAAGATACTAGTCGGGTCATAGAATTGGATAAACATACTTGTAGTGCCAGGCCAAATCAATGAAATCGGCCGGTCTGCTCCTCGATCAGCTCTGGCGAAGGAGCAGCATGAAGTCTTACATGCCGTTCACACACGACTGCTGCCTGTTACCTCCGATGGCCTAGTGCGCATGCGCTATGAACTTCCTAGTTCTCTTGCACATTCTCAAACACAATGCTATTGTGCTACTACTGTGTTCCTGACATTATCTTTTGTGGCAAGGCGTGTAAATCCCTACATAATGGGCAGAGCACATCCACCTAGGTAGATCTCGTCGCTGCTGGAACGTAGGAAGTATCCCTCAGAATAGGTCAGACTAAGCTAGGTCAGGCAATTACCAGCCTTCAGACTGAATGGGAGGGAGGCGTCAACGTACAGCCTGCTAGGGGACGACAGGTGTGACTCAAAGTGGAGGAGGCTTAATATGAGTGGGTCAGTCAGGGCATATATGCACAAAGAGTGCACAGACCTGCATATCGTATATATGTGGGTCCTATTTTAGGTGGCGGTCTGCCCTCCTCGCAGGAGCAGAAAGGACGCGTAGTTAGAAGATTTGCCACCGAAGTGGCAAAGTTAGTTTTCTCCCAACCTCCATCAATATGGCATCTGTCCCACACTTGGCGCTTTCCTCCACGCTTCAGCATGTGGCGGAGACCAAGTTGGCGAAGTTGGCTCAGCGCCGTGCCGAGCTGGATGACTTTTGGCGTGAACATCTTGACGACGAAAGTATGCAGTTTCGCGATGTGGACAGTGTTCGGCGCCTCTTGAAGGCCATGAAAGAAAGAGGCCACAATTTCCAAGATAATCAGTGGCCCTGTTGCCTGGCCAGTTTCTTGGATCATGCCGAGAAGAGCCCTTTCGTACGCCCCTCACAAGTGACGGCATGGGGTAGGTCGCTCATGCTGGAGTTGGAGCAGAAGCGAGCCCGCTACGAAGTGACAGAATTGTTCAGTAAATTGGTTCTGCAATGGATCCAGAATCCTGTGAGTGGACAAAACTCGACCGATGACTTCCAGTCGGCTCAAGGTCGTTCGGAACTTCGAGAACAGCTCAACACATGGAAATCATATGCTTTCGATGAAAGATTAACGGACAAAAAAGAGATCATGGAGTATTTGGATAACTTATTTTTGGGAAAGCAACAGCGCAGTGTCTTAAAAGAATCACCTTTTGATCAATTACGCAGTGCCATTGCCAAGTTTGATGAGGTTTCTATTGACAAAAATACTATTCGCGTTGCAGTTCATGCTTTACTCAAGGAAGACCTATTCACTGGAGAGAAGCGCGATGCGTTGGAAGACTTAAAAACCAGAGATATTGTGATGGAGGAAATTGCAGATGCTCTCCGTTCAGACCTAAACGCCTTAGATTGGTGGTCCTGGCAATCAAATGCCATTCCTGTGCATCTTCGCAGGCACATCAATGGTCGATTCCGTGTGTACATGGATGAGGAGATCTATCAAGCCATATTCATCCAAATCGTGGGCTCGTTCTGGGCCGTTTTCTTAAAACGAGTTCTGAAAAGGTTTGCTATGTCTCCTGCATGGTTAGAGAAAAGCGCCTTCACCAAGCTTAGCAAAGAACATATTGAAAAGCGCAAAAATTTTCTAGGGAAAAAAGCCGAATTGAATCAGAGAAATGAGACTATCAACACCTGCCGGTGGAGAACGTACTGTGATCGTTTCTTTTTGTCTCAATTACCATCGTCGATGGAGCAGGGTACGAAGGGGGGATACAATGACGACTCGGATGGAAATGATGCCAAGGATATGTCTCCCAGTGAAATTAAACAGAGTATGCTACGTCTCATTTCTACGGAACTCTTAATGCAAAAACATATTCACGGATCGGCTACCTACTTCCAGACTGATTTCAAGTGGTTTGGACCTTCTATCCCTCACACTACCTTGCTTGCGTTGTTTGAGTTTTTCCACGTACCTTCTAAGTGGATCGCTTTCTTCCAAGTATTTATGCAGCCGACGCTTCAAGTGGAAGAGGAAGAGGGGTATGATGAGCCAAAGAAGCGTGTGCGAGGCATCCCCATTAGCCACACGCTTAGTACAGCGTTTGGAGAGCTTCTTCTCTTTGTCCTGGACTTTGCTGTAAATCAAGAGACGCAGGGCTGTAATATTTACCGTTTCTTTGATGATATTCATTTTTGGGGACAGCCCGAATCGTGTGTCAAGGCATGGCATACCATCCAGAACTTTAGTCACATCATGGGCCTCACACTCAATGAGGAAAAGAGCGGATCATTTCAGTGCAGTAACCCTGGAATGGATACGAAGATACCGAACAGTCTTCCGACTGGTGAAGTCCACTGGGGCTTCTTGAAATTGGTGGGGAATGGCGAATGGCAACTGGATCAAGAAAACTTGACGCACCATATAAACGAAATGGCTCGCCAGTTAAAGTATTGTGACAGTGTCCTGTCTTTCGTCCATGCTTATAATACGTACATGCGGTTCTTTATCAACAATGCAGGTCATCATGCCAGTTGTCTTGGCCAGCAGCATGCCAGCTCATTAATCGATATGGTTTTACGAGTTCAAAGGTCAGTGGCAGAAATTTTGTCCAATTCGGGGCATATCGATGTTATATCCTTCATACGTGAAAAAATCCAGGGAAACAAGGACTTGAATTTGGTTTCGTCTGATCTCTCGGATGCTTTCTTCTTTTTCCCTACTGAGCTGGGTGGCCTGGGTCTTAGCAACCCGCTCCAGCAACTAATTGATATTCGCCGGTGGATACATATGGATCCAGAAAACATTATCTTATTGATTAAGGAAAGAGAGAAGAAGGCGTACGAGGAAGCTTTGGAAAAATTTGAAGGGGGTATGGTCCATGATATCCCACCAAAAGCGCCTACGACACCTTTGACATTTGATGATTATTCAAAGTTCCCTGAGGATGGCAGCCAAATTTGGTACGAAATGTATGAAGAGCTACAGGACAGGATAAATGTCTCTTCTCTAATGTTGACGGACGATATTAAAACTGCAGCGCGGAGACTGGAGCAAAATGAGCACACAACTATTTCTATGCACCACTCCTGGGCCATCCAGATGTATGGTGCCGAGGTTTTGAATCACATGGGTCGGCTTGCCTTTGGTGAGCGTGACCTAATGCCCCTTGGATTGGTCAAGGTGCTCAGCAAAGAGCGCTTCCGGTGGCAAGCATAATTGAGTAAGCCTGGAACAGCTTCCGAAAGTAGCAACTCGTCAGTAGTGGAACGTGGCCCGAGCGGTGTGGAGGACCTGTAAGATGCAGGGCTGAAATTAAAACAGGTCGAGTGGAATGCATAAACGTTGCCAAGGTAGAATGCTTTACAGGCATCAGTTAAGAGCACACGTCATTTTAGGATAGGGCTCGTCACGATCTGAGCATATGCATATCGATTTACCTCTAACTAAAATAGTAGGCAACGCTTTAGTTCATCCTCATGTGAAGGGGCTTCCAGCAGGCTAAGCAGAATCACTCCGCGCTTGGACCGATGTAAACTCTACTTTGTAGAGTCAATAGTTGGACCTGATCTCCTCCAAAGAGTGTTCAGCAGCAGTCACCAAACTTATAAATGCTATAGTTCCCTGCCTTCCATCAATAACATGGAAGCTGCCCCTCACCTGGCTCTCTCTTCCACGCTACAGCATGTGGCAGAAACGAAGCTGGCCAAGCTGGCTCAGCGCCGTGCCGAGTTGGATGAGTTTTGGAGTAAGCATCTCGATGATGAGACTCTACAGTTCAAAGATGCAGATAGTGTCCGGCGCCTATTGAGAGCCATGGAGAATTGTGACCACAAGTTCCGTGACGAGCGCTGGTCGCATAATCTGAACATATTCTTGGATCAAGCCGAGAGGGATCCTTTTATACGACCATCACAAATTGCTGCGTGGGGTAAGTCGCTTTTGTCGGAGCTGGAACAAAAGCGGGCCCGCTACAGTGCCACCGCCTTGTTCAGCAAATTGGTGTTGCAGTGGATCCAGAACCCAGTGTCCGAACCGAGCTTAGTGGACAAAAATGAGTCAATACATGGCCGTTTAGAACTTGACCGACAGCGCGAAATATGGGAGTCGTATGCCTTTAATGAGAAGGTAACGAACAAGGCAGAAATTTTGGAATTTTTGGACAACTTGTTCATGCGGAACTACAAAAATGGCTTGCCGAGGAACAGTCCCCTTGGTAGTCTACGGCGGTCAATTTCTGACTTTGACATAATTCCAATTGATAAAGAAATTATAAGGGTGGCGCTTCATGCTCTTCTGAAAGAGGATCTCTTTGTAGGGGAGAAGCGCAATGCCTTGGAAGACTTGCAGTCCAGGGATATTATCTTGGATGAGATTGCAGATGCTCTGCGCTCGGATCTAAGTGCCTTGCAATCGTGGTCGTGGCAGTCTCGCCCCATCCCTGTGCACTTTCGAAAAAATATCAATGGCCGATTCAGAGTTTATATGGATGAAGAGATTTACCAAGCAATTTTTATCCAAATTGTAGGCACACATTGGGCAGCTTTTCTGAAAAGGGTGCTGAAAAGGTTCATTACTTCTGGTGCATGGCTGGAAAAGCGCCCAACAACCAAGCTCAGCAAAGAATGTATAAAAAAGCGTATCAATTTGGTCGGCGAGAAACGCGAATCAAGTCGTAGAGAATTCGCCATCAACAACTATCGCTGGAAGACGTACCGGGACGTGTTCTTTCTTTCAGAATTGCCGTCTTCGGTTGAAGAAGGCACAAAGGGGGGATACTGTGAAGAAGACCCTGATGATCATATAAATATTGATACACTGACTGATGTTAAACAGCGTTTGCTTCGTCTTATTACCACCGAGATCCTCTTGCGAAAGCAATTTTACGGTTCAGCAGCCTACTTCCAGACAGATTTTCAGTGGTTCGGACCTTCCATTCCCCATTCTACTTTGCTAACACTCTTTGAATATTTTGATGTGCCTCCCAAGTGGATCGCGTTCTTCCGGGCGTTTATGCAGCCGACACTTCTAGTGGAAGAAGATGATGGCTATAGTGAGCCCAAGAAGCGCGTGCGTGGTATTCCGATGAGTCACACACTCAGTACAGTCTTTGGAGACCTGTTGCTTTTTGTCTTGGATTATGCTGTAAACCAAGATACGCAAGGCTGCAATATATACCGAATTTTCGACGATATCCACTTTGTTGGTCAACCGGACTCGAGTGTCACGGCTTGGTGCACCATCCAGAAATTCACACACGTAATGGGACTCACGCTCAATGAGGAAAAAAGTGGCTCCTACCTGTATCTACCTCAGAAAAATGATACTTTCCCACCACATGCTCTACCCCTGGGCGAGGTTCGCTGGGGTTTCTTGAAACTAATGGAGAAGGGCCAATGGCATCTGGATCAAGAACTCATATCCCGCCATATAAGAGAGATGATACGCCAATTAAGGAATTATGAGTGTATAATGTACTTCGTTCATGCCTATAATACATACACACGGTTTTTCATCAATAATGCTGGATATCCATCTGAATGTCTGGGCAAGAATCACGTATATTCGGTGATTGACATGATTCAAAAAGTGCAAAGAACCGTGAGTGAAGCGATATCGGACTCGAAGCATAGCGACGTGGTCTCGCTACTACGTGAAAAAATTCTAAATGACAAGACCATGGATGCTGTACCTTCTGATCTACCAGATGCCTTCTTCTTCTTTCCTACATATTTGGGCGGCTTGGGGATCTACAACCCGTTCGTATCCTTGACCGAATCTATTCCGTGCTTTGATGATCATCCAGAGAAAGTGGTCGAGAAATATGTGGATTATGAGAAACAACAGTTCGAAGAGGACCTGGAGAAATTGGATGCTGGAAAAGTGTCTGATCTTCCTCCGGATACACCCTATCCCCCGCTTACCTTTGAGGAATATATTCAATCACCTGAGGATGGTAGCAATGTTTGGCTCAATGCATATCATGAGCTACAATCTAATACCGATGCTCGGTCGAGTATGGTTACTACACTTGACTTGGAAAAAGTCATGCGCAGTCTTAGACGAGAGGAAAAAACAGATGTGTACAATGACCATTGCTGGATCATTCAGATGTACGGCGCCGAGGTTCTAGGCCGCATGGGACGACTAGCTTTTGGAGAGCGTGATTTAATGCCTACTGGATTGTTTAAAGTACTTCGCAAAGAGCGTGCGCGTTGGCAAGTATGAAAGTATATTCCGTTACCCCGACCGTAGAAATACCTAGTGAAGCACCATGTGGCCCGAGCGGTGTGGAGGTCGGGTGGCAAAGGCCGGCCCGCATCCCACATTCTTACCACCATGGAGTACGCGAAGTACGTACCGGGATACTCACGAAAGCTTGGGTCATTCGGGTTTGAAAGTATCTCGCATCATCCTTGGATGCATGACCTTTGGGTCGAAGAACTGGAGCGAGTGGCTTCTTGATGAAGAAGAGTCTCTAGAGATTATTCGCCACGCCTATGAGAAAGGTATCAATACGTGGGACACGGCCGATGTGTACAGCAATGGCAAGTCTGAGGTCATCGTGGGAAAGGCGCTGACCAAATTCCAAATTCCTCGCAACCGTGTGGTGATCATGTCCAAGTGCCACTTTGGTGTGAGTGACGATATGGAGCAAGGTCCTGCCTTCCTTAGCCCGAACGACGGCGAGTTTGTCAACCGAGTGGGTCTCTCGCGCAAGCACATCTTCGATGCCGTGGAGGCGAGTGTGAAGCGCCTGGGTACCTATATTGACGTTCTCCAAATTCATCGTCTGGACCGCGAAACGCCTAAGGAGGAGATCATGAGGGCGCTGAATGACGTCATTGAGAAGGGCTGGGTCCGCTACATTGGCGCCAGCTCCATGGCTGCATGGGAGTTCCAGCAGCTTCAGAACATTGCGGACAAGCATGGCTGGCACAAGTTCATTTCCATGCAGAACTTTTACAACCTCTTGTACCGTGAAGAGGAGCGGGAAATGATTCCTTATTGCAAGGCTACCGGTGTAGGCCTTGTCCCCTGGTCGCCGATTGCGCGGGGTGTGCTTGCGCGCCCGTGGTCCGATCGCTCCTCTAAGCGCGAGAGCTCAGACGGCATGCTTCAACGTCTCCTTCGTAACTCGGCCAAGGAGGCGGACCAGACGATTACGGACCGTGTCGAAGAGCTCGCGAAGAAGAAGGGTGTGTCTATGCCCCAGATAGCCACGGCATGGACGCTTGCCAAGGGAACGTATCCCATTCTTGGCATCAACAAGCTGGAACGCGTCGACGAGGCCGTGGGCGCCCTTCAGGTAAAGTTGAGTCCCGACGAAATGGCCTTTCTAGAAGAGCCCTACGTGCCGAAACCAGTGGCGGGCTATTGATTCGCTTGGGGTGCAAGTGATCCTTGGGGCCACACAGAGCCGATAAGGCCAATGTAAGGCTCTCATGTAGACCGTTTCCTTATCGAGTTGTGGTCATAACTCACATGCCGTCTCTGTAGGCTATGTCTTGCTCATGAATGCTCACAAGAATTCGTTTCTACACGGATGTGGACCTCCAGAACGTTTACCCAGAAGTGTTGCCAGATCCATAGGTCTGCACGTTTTTACGAAACAGATGCCATCAAGAGGGGCCATGACCGAGTGCTCTTTGCGCATGAAGGTCATCCTCAACCAACGCCTGGACTGGGGTCAAGCCATGCCTGTCTTGTAAGCCGATGGCGGTTATCCTGAGGAAAAACGCTCTGTCATTACGGAGCTTAAGCACATGCCAGGTATAGTCATGGCGGCATGGCCTGCGGCATCCGTAGCTAGCAAATAGGGGACGTGGTCTGTGCGTGTGGCGTGACAAGCAAACCAGGCTGTGACGCCTTAGTCATCCGTGAGCACACACCATGCGGCTCATTGTGGCGTTGGCATGGGTGATGCTAGTCGTGGCAGTCAAGGCCTCTGATATGGCTCGTGACATCGGCAATGACGTCTCACGCGCCATAGGTGGTGCAACGTCAATAGTCAATGGTGCGTGGACCTACTCTGACATGGCAGGTGCGGTCAATGGTGCCGCCTCTGCATTCTCCCAGGGCGCGTCGCAGGCCACCTCGGCGTACTGCAACGCAGTCTCGCAATCTTGTGGCCAGCCAACTGTGTCTGCGAAGAATCCGACGCAGTCCTACTCGGGCGCCATCGGCAAGGTGTATACCTACGGAGAAGCCGTCTCGGGTGCCCCGTCGATTCTCAACCCGGCGGACAAGGACCATCCTGCTGGCTCGACCGTGGGCGTCGGAAAGGCGCCAGCAGATGGTAGCGATGCACGCCGCCAGGCTTTGACGACCTCGAGCTTTGTGGGCCTCGCCTGTGTAGTCGGCGCTATTGGCGCTATGGCCGTATTTCTATAGATCCCATATTGTACAGCAGGCGCCGCTCCGGCGCACTACCCGTGCTTTCCCCACAACCTTATGCCACACGCAAGCTCCCTGCGGGTAGCGCTGCTTAAGCAGCAGGCTGATGCCTCTCCAGCCGTGCATGCTGATGAGGACGAAGAAACAGATGGGCTGGGTGACCTTCCCTCCAGCAGTGGCATGCGGCCGACGGTGCCGCCTGCTCTCGCACCCGGAGCGTTTGGGCCGCTCTCTTCTGACGACTGCTTTGCCGTGGCACTCGAGCTCGATATTCCTTGCGGCGCGGGCGATAAGAAGGCCACGTTGCGGGCCTACTACACGCCGCCCAAAGGCGGGGCGTCGAGAGGCACGACCGTATTTGTGTGCCACCACGGCGCAGGGTTCGGTGCCCTGTCCTATGCGCTGACGGCCCGTTCCCTCTCGCACCAGACTGGCGGCGAAGTTGGCATCCTGGCGTACGACTGTCGAGGGCACGGGCGCTCCAAGTTTCCGCCAGAGGTGGTCAACGACATGTCGCTGGCCGCGCTAACGAGCGACCTTGTGCAAGTGATATATACCCTATTTCCCGACGCGGCTCAGCGCCCGTCCCTCATCCTTCTCGGCCACTCGATGGGCGGCGCGGTGGTCGTGGAAGCAGCGCACGAGCTCGAGAGCGACACGCAAGTGCGCGTGCTGGGCGTCGCTATGATCGACATTGTCGAGGGCACATCGCTTCGGCTCCTCCCTGACATGGCGAACATTGTGCGGCAACGCCCTGAGGGCTTTGTGAGTCTCGAATCCGCGATCCAGTGGCACATCAAGTCGCGCACGATCCGCAATCCTCAGAGCGCGCGGCGGAGTGTGCCGTCGCTCGTGCACGAGGCGCGGGGCTATGCGACGCTGCCGTGGCGGTGGAACGCCGACCTGCTCGCTACAGAGCCTTACTGGCACGGCTGGTTCACAGGCCTCTCAACCAAGTTTCTCCGCTGCCGCGCCGCGCGCCTGCTCATCCTCGCCGAGACGGACAACCTCGACCAGACACTGATGATTGGGCAAATGCAGGGCAAGTACCAGCTCGTCGTGAGCCCCCACGCAGGCCACTGTGTGCAAGAGGATATGCCCGAGCAGACCGCAGAGACACTCGCGCACTTTTGGCAGCGCAACGACAGGCTCCCAGCCGGCTTGCGCCCGGTCGGCCAGGCGTGATGTAGCATACACACCTCCATTCCTATAGCAGGCGCTCCTGCGCGCGGCTGGCGCTGGCTCCGAGCGATGACCGTCGAGTCGGGCGTCGATGCCCTTCGCGAGGCTCACGGCCCAAGCGACCATGGCGAGGAGGACGTAGACGATTTTGGCGACTTTGAAGAGGGCGACGAGCTCGCCCCGGCCGCGGAAACGGAGGCGAAGCCTGAGCCGAGCGAGCCAGGTGTGGGCTCGCTGCCCCTGTCTGACGACCCGGAGGACGCGGCGCTGAATGACGGCGTGCGTGCACTCCTTCCCCCCGACTTTTTTGACATGCGCACACCAGGTGAAGGTGTCGCGCCGAACATTGCCATCGAGGGCATGCGCCTAGTCGAAGGCCCCTCGCAAATTCTGGTGTCAGAGCAGATCCGCGCGCTCTACCGCGCGCTACAAGTGGACAGTGTGCCCAGTGCACCCCTAGACTGGCGCAGATCGTACACGCGGCGGCAGTCGCTCATTGCGCTGGGCGTGCCCATCAACCTCGACGAAGTGACGCAAGAAGTGCTCCCGCCGCTGGAGCTGCATATCCCTACGCCGGCGAGGCCCGCGGCCGCTGGTACAGACACGCCCAGCGCGCCGCCGCAGCGCGTGGATACCCAGAAGCCCGAGACGTGGGGCGAGCGGCGGCGGCGCGAGCTCAATCTGGTGGAGCCGGAGGTGCCGATGCACCGCATCGATGTGCTGCGGCAAATCTCAGAGGAAGATATCAAGCTCAAGACGCAGCCGGAACTGCGCGAGCTTCTTCGTGAGATGGACGGACTTTCTACGCAACTGGGCGAGGCACTGCAGTACTACTTGACGCTGCGTGACGCATTCGCATCCGATGGCGAAATATACAACGGCATGATCCGCGATCTCGTGGCCGGCGCCTCGCACAAGCAGGCCGCGCGTGCCAAGACAGAGAAGCGGGGCGGGCTCATGCGCCGCGGGTCGCTGCGCAGTGACAGCGGGTCGCGCCCGGGCACGCCCCAGGCCAAGTAGTGTACATCAGAGATCCACGCGCGCGGCGTACGCGCGCGCAATGGCATCGGCGTCTGGCTCCACGTCCCACGCGGGCGGCGGCGGCTGCGTGCACGGGAGGATCGTTCCCTTCCGCTTGCCGTCTTCATACGCCTCGTTCCGGACCAGCAGCGCATGTGCGTGCTGCGAAATGTGCAGATACGGCACGACGCACCGTGCACGGTCGCACATGCTGTGCTTGGCTGCCTCGTCGTAGCCGATCAGTGGCCACGTCCCATCACGGTGCCACGCGCTCTTGAGCAGTTTCGTCTGCGTCAGCCGCATGCACGTACAACGATCCACAGCGGCAAGCCGCGGGGACGACCTGCCTCCGAGGGCAGCGCCACGCGCCGTCCGCTGTCGAGAGCCCGCTTCACACTTGCTAGCATGCCCTGCATCTCTGCTAGCTCTTCTGCATGTGTCTGTGTCTGCAAAGCCTCGGCGAGTCGGCCCAGGGGGGTATCGGGGCTCGTCGCCGCCATCGGCTGCGCGATGAGTCCGTCGCAGGCGAGCCGCTGCCTTCTCCACACGATGCGCGCGGCGCGCCCAGTGCGGGTGGTCCGTGGGCCCTGGCACTTGCCGCGCCGGAGCATCGCGTCCGCCGTGCCGACCATCTACGCGCTGGCCACTGGGCCGCCGCCCAGTGCCATCTCCATCGTGCGCATTGCAGGGTACGTATACGGCACTTACATGAGACCTCTCGCGAAGCCTCTCGGCGATGCAATGACGAGAACACACGAGTGGGTGCCGCGCCAGCTGGTCAAGCGCACGCTGCGACACCCATGCACACGCGAGATCCTCGATGAGGCACTGCTTGCCTACTTCCCGCCGGGCCAGTCGTTCTCCGGCGACGCCACGCTCGAGCTGCATCTGCACGGGAGTCCAGCGGTCGTGCGCGATGTGCTAGCGGCACTGACCGATGCACGGGCGCTTTTCGGCTCTCCCCTGCGCCCGGCGATGCCCGGCGAGTTTACACGACGCGCGTTTGAGCAGGGCCGCCTGGACCTGACCGCCTGCGAGGCGCTGGACGCCTTGCTCCACGCTGAGACATCGGCCCAGCGGCGACTGGCGCAGCAGGCGGGCGGCGGGCGGCAAGCGCAACTCTATGAAGACCTGCGCACAAAGCTGCTCCGCAGTATGGCGCACCTCGAGGCCATGCTGGACTTTAGCGACGAAGACGACATTGACGCGCGCTTATGGGACAGTGTGCGGGCCCAGGTGGCCGACCTGCGAGCGTACCTCGCCAAGGAGCTGCAGCTGGACGTGCCTGCAGCGCAGCGCAGCTACGTCGATGCGGCTCAGCATGGCGTGCGCGTCGCGCTGTATGGCCGGCCGAACGTCGGCAAATCGTCGCTGCTCAACCAGCTCGTGCGCCGCGACGCCGCGATTGTGTCGTCGCACCCAGGGACCACGCGCGATATCATTGAGGTCAGTATGGAGCTCGGCGGCTTCCGAGTCACGCTGGCTGACACGGCCGGCCTCCGCGAGACGCACGACGAGGTTGAGCAGCTGGGCATGCAGCGCACGCACAGTACGTGGGAGTCACTGACGCAGTGTACGTCGATGCAGCCGATCTGGCCGTGCTCGTTTGCACGCCGGACGACTGGACATCGCTGCCGCCGGCCGGGCCCACGTTTCTTACGCCGCACGAGGTCGAGCGCCTCGGACTGCGGCGTGCGTCCAGCGCCTGGGCCGGCGTGCCTGACCTGATCCTCATTAACAAGATGGACACGGCGCCGCCGGCGCCGCTCCCCACCCGCCACGCAGGCCATCCGTGCTACGTGTGGCACGCAAGTGTGGCGCACGCGCGGGGCATCGACCAGGTCCTGGAGGATCTTGGCGCGTGGGTGACGCAGCGGTACGCGACTGAGGCGCGCGAGACACCGCTCGTGACACAGGCGCGCCATCGGCACCTGCTGCTGGACGTCGTGACGTGCCTGGACACCTTTCTAGCCATGCCGACCGACGCCGACATCGTGGTGGCCGCGGAGGAGCTGCGTCGCGCCGCACAGCTGCTGGGCGAGATTACAGGCCACACGCTCTCGTCCCACGATGTGCTGGGCGAGATCTTTGCGCGGTTCTGCATCGGCAAGTAGCCATCACGAGGCAGGGCCGGTGCCCGATTGTAGGTACGCCAGGATCGTAGGGAGCGAGAGGGGCCGGCCCTCGTCCCAGCTGCTCGAGTCCCAAGCCACAGCGTCCTCGACGGACTTTTGCGCGCGCGCATACTCTCTTTGGGCTTGCCACAGGGCCTCGAGCGATTGGGTCGTCCGAGTCGACGCAGCAGGCGCCGGTCCTTCGCTGGGAAGGCCCACGTCCTGCTGCACGTCCCCATGGAGCAGTGGCGCCTCTGCGGGCGGCGCCTGGCGCGGCGCCTGCGTCGTGCCAATGGACCCAACGAGCCGCGGGCGTGCCTCGAGCTGCTGGCGCGGCATCACCGTGGTCAGCGCGCGCAGGCGAGGGACATGCCGCGGCGCCATGTACAGATGGATATACCCGGGCGCCGTAGCCGTGCCAAGCATCTGCTGCGCGACGTACCAGACGTCGGCAGACGGCGGCAGCGTAGACGCCTCAGGGCCCGCATCGAGCACGGCGCGCGCCCGCTCGGGGAGCGAGGCAATGGCCGTGTACGCCGCAGGATCGACGCGAATGGCGGGCCATGCGCCAGTTGGCTGTGCATGCCACCAGCAGTACAGGCCAAGGAGCGCTCCGACCGCATGCAAAACGGTGTGTGGCTCCGTCGTGGCGGCGCCCGTCGCGGCAGCGATACGATCCAGGAACGCATCGGCCACCGCCTGCATAAACGCGCGGCGAGTGCGCACCTCGCTGCCTAGCAGTCCACTCACTTGTGGCCACTGGTTGCGCGCCCACACGCGCTGGAAGACGGCCATCGCGCCGTACTCCCAGCGCAGCGAGCTCGGCGCATCCACATTCTGATCGAGCCATAGCCACGTGAGCGCAAACGCATCGAGGAGGATATGCACATCGCGCTGGAGCGCCTGTACGAATGCTGTCGAAGTAGCGAGCGCCGCAAACGAACACGAGGCCGCCTCGGACGGCGGCGTCGCCTCGCGACTCGGCGCCATCGCGTCCGTGCTGCGTCTGCGAAAGAACTACGAGGGACGACTCCACATTACTCCAAGACGCGCCAGTCGTCGCCCAGCTGCGACTCGTCGACGTAAAAGTGGCACACGGGCCTGCCCTCCCGCTCACAGGTGCCAGTGAGCGTGACCGGACCCTCCTGCTCACTGGGGGTGACGCGCCAGCGCGCCCACCAGCGGCCGACCACTTTCCCGTTCGACACATCGACCGTCTCGGCCACTAAGCTCGACACGGTGTGCTCGCCGACGCCCTGGGGGTTGTCGATCGTGAGTGGCGGGGGCACAGTCGGGAGCTCCCACGATGCAAAGGCGCGCGTCGACGGACGCAGGAGCGACGGCGAATAGACCGTCGTTTTGAGCGAGCGCATGTGCCAGCTGAGCGTCGCAATCTCCAGATAGTACTTGTCGCTTGCGTGGCGGGGCGGATCGCTTGGCGTATCGTCCAGGACGACATCGCTCGCGCCGTCGGAAATGTAGTGCAGCGGCTGCGACGCCGGGTCGGCGCGGCGCAGGGTCATGTGGCCGACATAGGGCGCACCGATCCACGAAATGAGCGCCGTACTCGTCGCGCTAGCGCCGAGCGTCGTCACAGCGACACCCAGACGCGCAGCCATCTCGAGCTTGTGCGGCCAGAGGACAAAGAGCGGCGCAAATACGGCCGCAACACCGAGCGACGAGAGCGAGAAAAGCTTGAGCCGGTAGTAGCTCATGCGCCAGGACCCCACGTACTGCGCGACGGCCTTGTTTTTTTCGGCGACGTACGCCGTGTGCGCGAACGAGCGCCACGGAACAGCGCGAAGAGGCATGGCAAGGGGCGCCGTGCTCGCGCGAGGGACCATGCGCCTACATGTGCGCATCGCTCCCAGCATACTGTCGTGGAAAGAGGCAACTACGAGCCTGTCACGTGGAGGACGCCGACCGCCGCCGTGCCTTTGAGGCGCGCGCCCTGCGCGTCCATCTTGGCGCTGCGCGCACCAAACTGGATAGCCCGTTTGGGCAGCGCGGCCGCATACGAGAGACCGCGCTGATGCGCTAGCTGACGTAGGAGTTTCTTGTCGCCCAGCGCATCGGCCATGTCCGCTTTGGCCTGCACCGGCAGCGCCGCGAGAAACGCCCGTACGGATCGGGCGAGATAGGGGTATCGTGCCTCGCGCGAATGCGCACTCAGCACGCGGTCGTCGCGCCCGAGATTGCGCGTCGGGAGGCGATCGAGATCCAGCTGCAGCTCGGCCGTGAGCGCCTCGTCGCCGCCACGCCGCCACGCCTGCCGGTGGCGCGCGTAGCCACCGAGGAGCTCGTCGGCGCCGAGCCCAGAGAGAAGGACGCGCGCTGGCGAGCGGTAAGGACGGCCATCGACCTGCCCCTCGCCTCGTGCAGCAAAGTAGAGTGCGCACGCAATGCTCAGGTCCATCACGGTCGCAGAGGGGTGCATGAGTGCCTGGACCGCCGGTGTGTGCGCTTCGTACTCGCTGTACGGCACATTGACCTCGACCATGTTCCATGTGCGCGTTGGATAAAGCCGGCGCAGGTCCTCAGCGCTTTTCCGCGCGGCCACACGGTCCGGCACCGCGTACATGTCGTGTGGAAAGGTGCCCGGCTCGGCTTGCGCGCCGGACGCCCAGGCGGCCGCTATCGAGCGGGGATTCTCGAACGCGACATTGAGCAGGTCGATGGGGGACTCGGGCGGCAGGTGCTCCGCCACCAGCGCGGCCAGGACCGTGCAGTCCAGGCCACCCGAGAAGAGCAATGCCACAGGGGCAGCCCGCGGCGTGTCGCGGAGCGCTTGGACGCGTAAGCGCACACTTTCGCTGAGCACCTGCTCGAGGAGGGGAAGGGCCTGGTCCACAGTGCACTCGAGACTGGGAGGGGCCAGCTCGAGGCGGCGCGCATAGGGCGAGCATCGCTCGAGGGGCACAGGATCTTTGTTCGCGCGCAGCGACAGGCGCCACAGCGACGTGCAGGGCACCTCGGTCCATGGCACATGTGCCTGCACACTCTCGACGCTCGCGGCCGACGCGAGCAAATGCGCGTTCGCAGGCTGAGCATACAGCAGTGACCGCCGTCCGAGCGGGTCGCGGCCATAGTACAGGGTATCATTCCGACGCTGCGTTAGCCGAGCCACGTACATCAAGCAGCACAAAGGCATAGGGGCCGTCCATATGCGCCAGCGTGTGCACGAGCAGAGCCTCGGAGAAGGAGGCGCCCGACCAGCGGTCAAACAGCTGCTGCGTGTCGTTCAGCGCCTGGTCAACAAGGGCGGGGTCTTCTGCCTCAAAGATCTCGCCATTCCATGTGAGCCAGAGCTGCTCGTCGTGCGAGACCAGCGGCTGCTGGACGACCGTCGGGCCACGCAGGCCCAGGACGGACGCATGCAGAGAGACGCGCCAGGCGCCCTGC
This sequence comes from Malassezia sympodialis ATCC 42132, assembly GCF_000349305.1. Lineage (NCBI taxonomy): Eukaryota > Fungi > Basidiomycota > Malasseziomycetes > Malasseziales > Malasseziaceae > Malassezia > Malassezia sympodialis. The sequence goes on along the minus strand of NW_017387816.1, from coordinate 110,109 downwards.
ACGGCATCGGCACCGCCCCATGCATCGTCGCCCCGCCGCTGCACCTGCTTCAGCACCGAGGGCCACACGGACGGGCACTCGGTGGCTGCAGGCCACGCCGCGCACGCGGTGCCACACATACAGCTGGACTGAAGACGCAGCGCTCATCACGTGTCGCGACAGAGGCCATCGTGCGCCTGGACCTTTTGCCCACCATGTCCCTGGACACGTTTGACCCGAATCAGGCGCAGAACCTCCCTGAGATCGAGAAGCAGATTGCCGTGCGCTGCGTGGAACACGCGCAGACCTACTGGAACCTGCTGGAGAAGGTCCGCGGCTCGGCGCTGCGGCTGACGAAGTAGGTGCGAGAGACTGACGCCAGGCTCGACGATGAGATCATGGCAGACTTTGACGAGACGTTCCCTGAGCTGTCTCAAAACGACGAGGCGATCCGCAAGATTGACGAGGACGCCATGAAGAGTGCCGCCGGCAAGGAAAAGTGGCGCAACTTTATCAACAAGTATGAGAAGAAAGGTAGGTGCCGCCGGCTTACGCAGTCGCCGACTTCAACTTTGGCACCCTGATCCGCACGGATGCGTCGGACGAGTACACGCAGTCGAACACGATCTTCCGTGCGTAGCCATGACTCACACCAGTGACGCGATTCCAGTTCTACGTGTTTGAAATTGCGCGCTGCCGCCGCGGCATGAACGACTGGATCTCTGCACAGGCTAAGAAGAGTAGCTAGAGGCAAAAGCTATCCACTAGGCTTGCCGAGCGGCGATCTTGGGCTCCCACGCGTACTGAGGTGAGTGAGGTGCACATACCCGCTTGGGCTTGGTCGTGTTGTAGGGACGGTACGCGCCGCGAGTGCCCGTGAAGTTTTCATAGGCAGGCTGGTGTCAGAAGAGCATACATACCGACTGCCAGGGCCGCTCGAAGTGAGAGGCGATCGGGTCTGTGCTGGGCGGCTCGCAGCGGGTGTGGGAGAGCCACGCGTGCCAGATGGGGTCGAGCTGCGTGCTGTCGTAGTCGTGGAACTTGTAGTCGACCCAGCGCGTACGGCCAGGCTGCTCTTCGTTGTTCTCCCAGTAGGTGTTGCCGTTGCTGGTGTGAGCCGCCATGTACACCTACCTGTCGATGCCGACCATGCGGCCCCACTTGGCATCACCAATGTACTGCATGTCGCGCCAGTACTTGGAAAAACCGCCCTGCTGGATGTACTTGAGCGTGCGCTGCAACGACATGGCGTAGAACAGGCAAGGCAATCGCTACGAGGCGGACCGTCCGACGGGGCCGTCGCTCGCCAGACCGACGTCACGTGCTTACTCTCAGGTGCGAGGCGCCTGCCTCACCCTGGCGGACGGCTCCCTCGGGCGCGCGCGCACCGTCACGAGTCTGCGGAGAAAGAAGCATGGCGGTCCGTGGGGGGCTATGAGAGTGGCAAGGCCGTGTTCTAGCGCATGTGCGAGGTGAAGATGCAGTCTCGCCCATGGAGAGCGGGCGTGCGCGCCGATTGCGCGCCGATGGCTCGGCAGCGCCTGTGCATGTGCCTTCGCTGCAGCACAGCACACGGCGCGCACGCACACGGGCGCTACGCCGTCGCTTCACGCGCCGTCGTACCAGGGACTGACAAGGTGGCTCAGGTGGAGGTCCGGCCGAGCGGGGGCAGGGGCCCCCTGTCATTGGGCCTCGCACCGGCTTCTTAGCCGTGGACCGGGCCAGCGTCCGCTGCACGAAGGTGGGGTAGTGGGGGCGTGCGGCGTCCCTTCTCCAACGACAACATGGCGGATTTCCCTGCTACGGAGAACGGCAAGATCTCGTTCAAGAACCGCGTGGTGGTTGTTACCGGTGCTGGTGGTGGCCTGGGTAAGACGTATGCACTGTTCTTCGCGTCGCGCGGCGCCAAGGTGCTGGTCAACGACCTGGGTAAGACGCCTGAGGGCAAGCCGGCGGCCGATCTCGTGGTCGAGGAGATCACCAAGAACGGCGGCGAGGCGATCGCCAACTACGACTCGAATACGGCCGGCGCGAAGATCATCCAGCAGGTGATCGACAAGTGGGGCCGCGTCGATGTGCTCATCAACAATGCGGGCATCCTGCGCGACCGCTCGTTCAAGTCGATGTCCGACAAGGAGTTCGACCAGGTGCTGGCCGTCCACGTGCACGGCTCGTTCGCCTGCGCTCACGCTGCGTGGCCGTACATGCGCAAGCAGAAGTTTGGCCGTATCATCAACACGTCGTCGGCGGCCGGCCTGTACGGCAACTTTGGCCAGGCCAACTACTCGGCGGCCAAGATGGCGCTCGTTGCGTTCAGCAAGACGCTCGGTATTGAGGGCGAGAAGTACAACATCCTCGCGAACTCGATCGCGCCGGTGGCGGCCTCGAAGATGACCGAGACGGTCATGCCGCCCGAGATGCTCGAGAACCTCAAGCCCGACTACGTGGTGCCGATCGTCGCGTTCCTGTGCTCGGCGCAGAACGAGAACGTCAACGGCGAGGTGTTCGAGATGGGCGCTGGCTTCTACGCCATGCTGCGCCGCGAGCGCTCGCGCGGCCATGTGTTCCGCACGGACGCGAGCTTCACCCCCGAGGCGGTGCGCGAGCAGATGGACGCGATCCTCGACTTTGACGAGTCGCCCGAGTACCCCAAGCGCATCACCGACGCCAACCTGGTCGAGCTGCTTGAGCGCGCCAAGGAGGCGCCGGAGAACAAGCAGGGCGACGGCAAGATCCCCTACGACGGTCAGACGGTGCTGATTACCGGTGCCGGTGCGGGTCTGGGCCGTGCGTACGCGCTGCTGTTCGCTAAGCTCGGCGCGAACGTCGTGGTGAACGACATGAGCGAGAAGAACGCGCTTGCCGTCGTCGACGAGATCAAGAACGCCGGCGGCAAGGCGGCGCCGAGCATCGGCTCGGTCGAGGACGGCGACAAGCTCGTCAAGGACGCACTCGATGCGTTCGGCGGCCTGCACACGATCGTGAACAACGCTGGTGTGCTGCGCGACAAGTCGTTCGCTGGCGCGAGCGAGCAGGACTGGCACCTCGTGCTCAACGTGCACCTGCGCGGCACCTACAAGGTGTGCAAGGCGGCGTGGCCCATCTTCCTGAAGCAAAAGTACGGCCGCATCATCAACACGACGTCGGCGGTCGGCATCTACGGCAACTTTGGCCAGGCCAACTACTCGACGGCCAAGTCGGGTATCCTGGGTCTCACGCAGACGCTCGCTGTCGAGGGTGAGAAGTACAACATCCTGGCGAACACGATTGCGCCGAATGCCGGCACGGCCATGACTGCGACCATCTGGCCGCAGGAGATGGTCGACGCGTTCAAGCCCGACTTTGTTGCGCCGCTTGTCGCATACCTGGGAAGCGAGGCGTGTGAGGTCACGAAGGGCCTGTTCGAGGTGTCCGGTGGCTGGATCGCGGCCGTGCGCTGGGAACGCGCGGGCGGCTGCGCCTTCGCGACGGGCAAGCCTGTGACGCCCGAGATGGTCCAGAAGAAGTGGGCCCGGATCACCGACTTTGACCCGGAGCGTGCCAGCTGGCCGTCGGCGCCGAGCGAGTCGCTGGGCGACATGGTCTCCAACTTCGGCAACACGGAGGACGAGGAGGAGGAGGAGACGGGCGACTTTATCGACCCCGAGGACACGGACGAGATCAAGGCTGCGAAGCAGGCGCAGTACGAGGCGACGCCGTTCGAGTACACGGACCGCGACGTGATTCTGTACAACCTCGGTGTCGGCGCCACGGAGAAGGACCTGGACCTCGTGTACGAGCAGGCGGAGAACTTCCAGGCGGTGCCGACGTTTGGCGTGATCCCGCCGTTCGCCGCGGGCAGCAGCATCTCGTTCGACTCGTTCCTGCCGAACTTCTCGCCGATGATGCTCCTGCATGGCGAGCAGTACCTTGCGATCAAGGGCCCGATTCCCACGGAGGCCAAGCTCGAGAGCAGGCCGCGCGTCATTGAGGTGCTCGACAAGGGCAAGGCGGCGGCCGTCACGACGCTGACGACGACCGTGAACGCGTCGACGGGCGAGCCGGTGTTCGAGAACCAGATGACCTGCTTCATCCGTGGCTCGGGCGGCTTCGGCGGCAAGAAGACGGGCTCGGACCGCGGTGCGGCGACGGCGGCGAACAAGCCGCCGTCGCGCCCCGCCGACAAGGTCGTGCGCGAGAAGACCGACGAGGCGCAGGCCGCGCTGTACCGCCTGAGTGGCGACTACAACCCGCTGCACATTGACCCGAACTTTGCGGCGGTCGGCGGCTTCGACAAGCCGATCCTGCACGGCCTGTGCTCGTTCGGTATTGCGGGCAAGCACGTCTTCCGTGCGTTCGGCCCGTACAAGGACATCAAGGCGCGCTTCACCGGCCACGTGTTCCCCGGCGAGACGCTCGAGACGTCCATGTGGAAGGAGGGCAACAAGGTCATCTTTGTGACCAAGGTCGTAGAGCGCAACACGCAGGCGCTCGGCGCCGCGGCGGTGACGCTCGACAACTAAATAGAGCATTGGCTACTAGTACACTACGCAATGTTGCGCAACACCAGCACGACCGAGTCGCCGCGCAGGAACATTTTCGAGATGAAGCGGTCCTTCTGCCGGTCAGTCAGCCGCACGCACATGCACAGGCTTCTTGCTCTTGCTCTTCGGGACCTCGGTCCACATCTCCTTGACATTTTCGAGCACCATGTTCGAGTGGCGGTCAAACGCCTTGACACGCGCCAGGAGCTTCTTGTTGTTGCGCAGCGAGATGAGCACCTGCGAGTGGTTGCGCACAGCCTGCTGCAGCACCGACAGAGGGCCCTGCGCAATCTCATACTGCTCCAGCTCGCGAAGCTGGCCCTCATCGAGGTCCGAGCGCGGAACGTTGACGTATTGACTGGGTTAGCGCCACGACGTACCTCATGTCCGCTCGCAGCGCCCCAGCGGTGCGGCCGGCGGGCAAGACGATAAAAGCACGTGATCTGCTCGGCCAGAAGGAAGAGCGCCGCACCACAGCTCCCCTCGACATCATGCCAGGAATCACGCTCGTGCTCGACCCGAGTGCGCGGCTGCCCTTCGTCACGCCGCTGGTTCTGTCGAACATGGCCGTGGAGCGTGGGGAGCCCGCGCCGGAGACGCGCTTTGAGGTGAATGCACAGACCGCGGTCCGCGGCGCCGCCACGGCCGAGGGGCCGCTGCCCGTGCTGCGCGCGCTCACGCAGCAGTATGCCGGCCTGGGCCTCGCCGGGAAGAGCGCCGAGGACCAGGCGTCCGTCGACGCCTACCTCGCGCAGTCGGATGCGCTCGCCGCCGCGCCGTTCCCGGTCGCCCTGCAGAGCGCCGACGACCTCGACCAGCACCTCGCGCTGCGCACCTACCTGGTGGGCCATACCGTGACGGCCGCGGACGCCGCCATCTGGGGCGCGATCCGCTCGTCGTCGCCGCTGCTCGGCATCATCAAGAAGCAGGCGCACACGCACCTGGCGCGCTGGTATGCGCATGTGGATGCCCTGCCGGCCTTTGCGGACGCCGTGACAGCCATGTCGGACGCCAAGAGCCAGATGTTCAAGCAGAAGAAGACGGCCGCTGGCTTTGACCTGTTCCTCCAGGGTGCCAAGGAGGGCGAGGTCGTCACGCGGTTCCCGCCGGAGGCCAGCGGCTACCTGCATGTGGGCCATGCCAAGGCGGCGATCCTGAACCAGTACTTTGCCAAGGCGTACAAGGGCCGCCTGATCATCCGCTTCGACGACACGAACCCCAGCAAGGAGAAGCAGGAGTTCGAGGACGCCATCATTGAGGACCTCGCCCTGCTCGGCATCCAGGGCGACTCGCTCTCGCACACGTCGGACTACTTCGAGCAGCTGCGCGACATGGCGCAGCGCCTGATCCGCGAGGACAAGGCGTACGCAGACGACACGCCGCAGGAGCAGATGCGTGCGGAGCGCATGGACGGCATCGCGAGCCAGCGCCGCAGCGCGAGCGTCGACGAGAACCTGCAGCGCTTCGAGGCGATGCTGCAAGGCACCGACGAGGGCCGCAAGTGGTGCCTGCGCGCCAAGATGAGCGTCGACAACCCCAACAAGGCGATGCGCGACCCCGTCATCTACCGCTGCAACGTCGATGTGCCGCACCAGCGCACGGGCACGACGTGGAAGGCGTACCCCACGTACGACTTTGCGTGCCCCGTCGTCGACAGCCTCGAGGGCGTGACGCATGCTCTGCGCACGAACGAGTACCACGACCGCAACCCCCAGTACGAGTGGTTCCTGCAGGCGCTCGGCCTGCGCCACGTCGACATCTGGGACTATGGCCGTTTGAACTTTGTATACACGCTGCTGAGCAAGCGCAAGCTGCAGTGGTTCGTCGACCACGGCGTAGTGAGTGACTGGAGCGACCCCCGCTTCCCGACGGTGCGCGGCATCCGCCGCCGCGGTATGACGATCGACTGCATCCAGCAGTTCATCCTCTCGCAGGGCCCGTCACAGCAAATCATCAACATGGAGTGGGACAACATCTGGGCACTGAACAAGCGCCTGATCGACCCCGTGGTGCCGCGCTTCGTCGCGCTGCCCGAGGCGCAGCTCGTCAAGGCGACCATCGCCGGCGCGCCGCCCGCGCACGAGAAGCAGGTGCCGAAGCACAAGAAGAACGCCGAGCTCGGCATGAAGACCACCGTGTACGACAGCCAGATCCTGCTGGAGCAGGCGGACGCCGCGAGCTTCGACGAAAACGAGGAGATCACGCTCATGGACTGGGGCAACGTCATCGTGCGCCGCAAGTCGGTGGACGAGGCGGGCGTCGTGACCGGCCTGGAGCTCGAGGCGAACTTCGACGGCGACTTTAAGGCGACGAAGAAGAAGGTGACGTGGCTCGCGCAGCCGACCGAGACGCGGCACCTGACGCCTGTGACGCTGCTCGACTTTGACTACCTGATTACGAAGAAGAAGCTCGAGGAGGAGGACAACTTCGTCGACTTCCTGACGCCGCAGACGCGCTTCGAGACGCACGCGCTGGCGGACGCAAATGTCGCCGCGCTCAAGGAGGGCGACCAGATCCAGTTCGAGCGCAACGGCTACTACATCCTCGACAAGGTGCAGGGCGCCGACGGCCGTCGCGAGTTCATCAGGATCCCCGACGGCCGCGCCGCCTCGAGCGCAAGCAAGGCGGCGCCGGACGAGAACCCCGAGCAGAAGAAGGCCGCCGCGGCCGCCGCGCGGGCCCAAAAGGCAGCGAACAAGAAGAAGAAGGCCGAGGCCAAGGACCCCGTGCAGCAGCTCATCGAGGAGGGCACGAGCAAGGTCAACATGTACAAGGCGCCACTCGTCAACCAGCCCACCGACGTGCCCGTTCGCAGTACGTATGCCCCACTTACCCAGCGTCCATGTACAAGGTCGACCCGATTCTGTAGTGCGTAGCATCACGTGTTCTCCGCCGCGTCTCTTTCCGCGATGAGTGCGACGCGCACGGGGCCGAGTCTCGGCGCGCTGCCGCTCACGGCCGTCGTCGCCGTGAGCCTCGGCAATGGCATCGGCGCGAATGGGACCCTGCCGTGGCGCCTGCCGAAGGACATGGCGTACTTTCGCGCGGCCACGCTGCACGCCGCCGACGTGTCGCGCGAGGACGCGCGCATGCGCGAGGCTGGGTACGAGCGGCGCGCAGTGCCCGTGAAAAATGCCGTTATCATGGGCCGGCACACATGGGACAGCATCCCGCCGCGCTTCCGCCCCCTCCAAGGCCGCATCAACGTGGTCGTCTCGACGACCATGGCGCCAAGCGAGCTGGGTACGCCAGGGACCGAGCAGGCCGACACCCTGCTTGCACGCAGCCTCGACGAGGCCGTACAGCTGCTGCAGGAGCGCCGCTACGCACGCTACAACCTGCCCGGGGCGACGGCCGGCACGGCCCTGGGCCGTGCGTTTGTGATTGGCGGCGCACAGCTGTACCGCACGGCCCTGGCCCAGCGGCCCACCGCTGATACCTGGATCCTCGAGCAGCTGCTCGTCACGCGCATCCTCTCGCCTATCGATGAGCATACTATGGACGTGTTCCTCGAAGAGTTTCGCTCGCCAGTGCAGCGCGCCAGGGACGAGGCCACCGCGCGCACGCTTCCCCAGGAGCTGCTGGCCGACGGCGAGGCGCACGAGTCAAGGTGGCTCCTGGTTCCCAGGGACGAGCATGCGCGCCTCGTTCCCCCCGCGCAGGCCGACCTGCTCGGCCGCGTCGTAGACGACAAGGGCATCGCCGTGCACTTTCAGTGCTGGCGCCGTAGCTCCTAGTGGAGGTCTCTCATGGCCGACGACGCAGCGGCACCGCCGGTCGCGAGCGATGCGGCGCGCACGCGCGAGCAGGCGAAGCAGTGGAAGAAGGAGCGCAAGCTGCAAGCGCAGAAAAAGACGCCAATGCCACAAGAAGCGCCGCCCGCCAAGGCGCAGGGCCGCGCGGGAGACCCACCGCAGGTGCAGCTGTCCAAGACACTGGCCTACATACTGCGCCACGGCACGCAGAAGGAGCACCTCGAGGTGCGTGCCGATGGCTATGTGCGCCTGGATGCTGTGCTTGCGCGTCCGCGTATTGGGAAGATTGCGATGGACGACGCGGGGCGCGCGCCGACGCACGACGACGTCGAGGCCGCCGTGCACGACAATGCCAAGAAGCGCTTCGAGCTGACGAGCGGCTCGGACGCGTCGCCCGCCGACGAGGGTACGTGCCGCTGGATCCGTGCCGTGCAGGGGCACTCGATCGCGGCCGTCACAGACCTGTCGCACACATCGCTGAGCCCGGCGAACGTGGGCGAGCACCTCGCCGAGGAGAACGGCATGCACTATGCGATCCACGGCACGGACGAGCATGCATTTGAGCAGATCCTCGCGAGCGGCGCGCTGAAGCGCATGCGGCGGAACCAGATCCACCTGGCCAAGGGCCGGCCCGGCGCGTCAGGGATCATCAGCGGGATGCGCCGCAGGTGCACGCGCCTGCTGTACGTGGACGTCGGCCGCGCCCTCGCCGATGGCGTGCCCTTTGACGTGTCGCCGAACGGGGTCGTGCTGACACCGGGCGTCGGGGACTCGGGGGCGCTGCCGCTGTCGTACGTGGCGCACGTCACCGACGCCGAGGGCCGCCAAGTGTGGTCCTGTCATGCATCTACACAGTAATCATGGGCTGTTCCGTAAGGACAAAGGGGAACACCTCCTGCTCCAGCAGGTTGGCAAACTCGCCAGGCGTGTCCTGGTGCGCCTGTGCGTCGGCTGCGTGCCCCTTTTCGGTGCGGGAGAGGTACTCGTCCAGGTAGCCAAAGTGGCTCGTGAGGGATGTGAGGATCGTCTTGGCCTTGCGCGGCGTAGGCTCGATGACCACGGTAAAGTACGTAGCAGGCAGGCCGAAGCGCAGGACGCTCTCGACGAAGGTGCGCACGACCTTGAAGTGGATCAGCGCCTGGTACGCGTCGGCAAAGTGCGTGCGGCTGAGCCGCAGCAGCTCGGTCCAGAGCTCCTTCTCCGAGGCGCCCGCCTCGTACAGCTCCTGGCGCTCGCGCTCGAGCAGGCCCTCGTCCCACGTAAAGTCGCGCACCTGGCCCTTGACCTCACGGCACTTTTGCACAAACTCGTCCTGCTTCTTCCTGAACACAGTCACATTGAACAGCGCATACTCCTCGTCCTCCGCAAGCTTGCGGGACGAGCGGGGCACAACGAGATCGCACAGGCGCTCGTAGCTGTTGAGCCACTGGGACGCCTGGTTCTTGGGCACGACCACGAGCAGCGTCACGAGGAACTCGGAGCTCGGGTCCACCAAGTCGTCGCGCGACACAATGTCCGCGAGCGAGCACACAGACAGGTTGCCGCTGGGGTAAGCGCTGGATACGTACTGCTTCTTGCGCTCGAGCTGCTGCAGCTGGCCCTTGGCCGCATTGTAGGTGTTGAGCTTCTGCTTCATGACATGGTCGATAGACTGCATCTCGCGCGTTAGGCGCTCGACGATCTCGTTGAGCGACTTGTCCGCGCGGTACTTGCCGTTGTGCCAGTGCCACGACAAGAGGTAGTCCTCTACGCTCTGTCCGTCGATCAGCAGGTGCTCGTTGAGCGCCTCCTCGTCGTCATTCACGAGCGCCCGCAGCGTGTCGACAATGCGCGTCGTAATCGAGCCAAAGAGCGCGTCGATCTTGGGAAGGTCCTCCGCCATGATAATCAGCGACTCGAGCGTGCCCGTCTTGAGCTCAGGCAGGGGGAGCGGCGCCAGGTCCTGCTCCTCGCATGCCGAGTCCCGTACCAGCCGCGAGACAAGCTCTCGGTGCATCTGCTCGGTGCTCTTCTCCTCCTGCACGGGCACGCTGACGATCCAGTAGCTCGATTCAGAGGGCATCCTGGTGGCCGTGCGATCCATCGCTCGCCCGCGCGGGCGCCGCGGTTTTGCGCACGTGGCCTATGCATCTCCGCCTCCAGCGACGCCGCCGAAATGAAGTGCGTGCGAGCCAGGCTAACCGCAGCTCGGTCAAGGAGATCCAGCGCATCAATGAGCGTGAGCTGGAGCTCGGCATCCACGGCACAGGGTCGTGGCATGACCAGTACAAAGGTGCGTTTGCATCACTCATTCAGACTCGGCCTACGTGTTCGTGGGCGGCCTCCCGTACGATCTCACCGAGGGCGACGTGATCACGATCTTTTCGCAGTACGGCGAGGTGGTCAACATCCACTTGCCCAAGAGGCGAGCGGAACCGGCACGCGATGGACGCCAGCCACGGCAGGCACCCGCGCCGAGCGGCCACAACCGCGGCTTTGGCTTCCTCATGTACGAGGACCAGCGGTCGACCGTGCTCGCCGTGGACAACCTAAATGGCACCAAGGTGCTGGGGCGCACGCTGCGTGTGGACCACGTCGCCCACTTTGAGCAGGAGCGGATCCGCGATGCAGACGGCAATCTCGTGGAGGCCAAGGAGCAAATGCTCAATTGTGCGCCGCCAGAGATCGTCTTGGACGAGGAGCCGGGCGATGACGCGGACCTAGAGGACCCTATGGCGGCCTACCTGGCGGACAAGGCACGGAAAAAGCGGCGAACAGGCCGCGAGCACCGCGACAGGTCCCACCGGCCACGGACGCACGACAGCGAGCGGGAACGCAGTGACCGGGAGCGCCGGGAGCGCCACCACAGTCGCCACAGCGACCGGCATAGCGACCGACACAGTCGCCGCCACGCCGACCGGCACAGCCATCACCATACCGACCGCCACGCCGACCGACCGAGCCAGGACGCTGCGCGGGAGCCGGCGCCCAACGATCGGGCGAGATCCGTGACGCCCACGATGGACCGTAGCGCGCCGATCGGTACACCATAGTGGAGGCCACGTGCAGTGCCTGACCGGCACGACCATCCGTCTGAGCGGCGGGGATGAGCATGGGCTGCTGCGTGCGAGCGCGCGTGCTCGCAAAAAGCGCGCCAACTGGCTGGCGTAGTGTGCACGACTATGTGCGCACGCGCAGTGGCACAGGCGTGCTCGCCCGCCTGCCCCTGCGGGCTGGCGTCACGTTCGGCGCCGAGCAGAGTCGCGGCGATCGTGCGCGGCAAGAGGACGCGTTGTCCGTCGCATGCGTGTCGCTTCCATGCGAGGAGCTGCGCAAGGATCTCGTACATCGGGCACCACACGGTGCCTCGCGCGACCCCTGGTTCGGCTGGAGCTGCGACCAGGCAGGTGGCGCTGACCTCGGCTCCCAGGTCGTCTGGTTTGGCGTGTTTGACGGGCACGGCGGGCCGTCCGTCTCGTCGCTCCTGGCTGACAAGCTGCACAGCGTGTTTGAGCGCGTGCAGCCTGATATGATCACAGACACTGGTACGCCTGCCGACTCACACAGTACGCTATACGCGCTCGCTGGGTGGCTACTTTGCGCGCTTTAACGGCGGCACGCTCGAGCGCTGGGTCGACCAGTCGCAGTGCGAGCGTGTCCGCACGCCTCCCTCCTCCCTCTCCGCGCTCACACAAGAGGCGCAAAATGCAAGTCCGCCCCCCCTAGAGCACTTTCAGGCCCTCGACGAGTGCGGCGATGCGCATGCGACCTACACCACCCGCATCCCGCCCCCTGAGACCCTGCACCGGGCCGACATGACGATGGAAGATCGCGCCACACTGGCGTGCCTTATGGTACGTGCGTGCTGCTCACAGCAGATGGACCGCGAGGTGCATGAGAACGAGGCGTACCGAGGCGCGGGCTCGACGGCGTCCGTGCTGCTCTTGCACAGCCTGGATTTGCCGGCTGTGCCGTGGTACGAGAGCGAGTACCTTTCCACGACGACCATCCAGCTAGGTGACACCCGGTTCCTGCTGTGCAGTGTAGACGACGGCCGTGCGGTGCCGCTCACGACGCTGCACCACCCCGACGACCGGGGCGAGGCGGAGCGCCTAAGCCGCCTGGGCGCCGGGATTGTCACGGACAGCTTCGGCGAGCGGCGCTTCCTCGGGACGCTGGCAAACACGCGCGCCTTTGGCGACGTGCAGGCCAAGCGCTATGGCGTCACGGCGGAGCCGGAGGTACACTCTCTCGTGCTGCGCGGCGCGCAGTTTGCCTTTGCGATTGGCGTGAGCGATGGCATCAGCAGCGTCATGAGCGATCAGGAGATCGTGGACGAGTGCCGCGACGCACGGCACCCCCAGGAGGCGGCGCAGCGGGTGCTGCGGTACGCCGAGGATGTCGGCACCGACGACAACGCCACGGTCGTGGTCGTCCCGCTGCGTGGCTGGGGGCACATTGGCGGCACAGACCGCACGCGCGCCAAGCGCGCGTCGCGTCGGACCAATACAGACATTTACCGCACACGGCGGCAGTAGCTATGAACGAGGTCGCTTGCGTGGCGGGACCGCCGCGCGGTGCTTGACAGACGACACGAGCGTAGAAAGATCGGACGTCGGCGTCTCGGTGGCGGGTCGCTCGTGGCTCGCCTGCATGAGCCGCCGCATACCGGCGGTCTGCACAAAGCTGGGGTGGCTGGGATCGATCGCGAAACGGTGGTCCTCGTGGACCGCAGCAAAGCGGGGATCGTGTACATCCATCTGGAACGATGGCTGCACGAGCGCCGCGCGCTTCTCGGCACGGCGCGCCTCGCGGCGCCGCTGGTGCCGCGAGAGCGACTTGCCCTGCAGCTTCTCTGTGCGCACAATGTCCTCCAGGTTAAAGTGCTGCTCGTCGTCCGAGGCTGCCTCTGCCACGGGCTCCGGCGGCTCGTCCGCGCTCTCGGACGGCTCGCCCTCCTCCGCCGCACGCGCTGCCGAGGCCTGCCGGCGGCGCTCGCGGCGCTCGCGCTGCTTGCGGCGGTACTTCTCGATCGTCGTCTCCTCAGGCGCCTCGGCGGCGGTCGCGTCGGCCGAGAGCGCAGGCACAAACGACACCTGCATGTCGCCCTCCGGCTTGGCGTAGAGGCTGTCCGTGTCCTCGGCGTCGTCAAATGCGCTGCGCTTCGGAAGGTCCGTCAGCAGCGAGCGCAGGCGGCTCTTGCTCTGCTCGGCGGCCTCCGCGCCGTCCTCCTCGTCGCTGGACGCGAGATACGTCTTGAGGTCGTCTTCGTGCAGCGCGCGGGAGTTCCCAGCGCGCGTCAGCTTCACGCGGCGCGGGTCGTCCTGGTCCCACGTCAGACGCACGCGCGAGTGCCGCAGGGCATCGGTCTTGTAGTCGAGGGGCTCGTAGCGCGCCGCATCCTCGGTCGCCTCGTCCGCGAACCCGGCGTCGCGGCCCTCCTCGCCGTCGGGCAGCGCCATATCGTCCGGCACGAAGCGCAGGTCGAACATGTTCGCCGAGCGCTCCATCTCGGTGCCGTCGATCTCATTGTACACGTGGCGCGCACTCGCCGCGCTGTCGAACGTAGCCACCGCGTAGTAGTACCGCAGGCGCTCGAGCTGGTACTGCCGGAGCGCCTCCTCGTCGAACTCGCTGCCTTCGTCGACCTGCTGCGCGGCCTTCTTGCCCTCGCGCTTCTGGAAGATGGCGCGCGGCGGGCCCTGGACGTCTTCGCGCGCAAGGCGCTCGCGCCCAAAGTCCGACAGGTACACGCGCACCGAGAGCACCTGGCCGCGCACAGGCGCCAGGGCCGCGTGCGCACCGCGCGCCGTCTCGCTCACGGGCGCAAGCGGCTCGCGCGTGGCGTGCGGCGACACGAGACTGCTAAACACCTTGAACAGATCAATCGCCCGCACATGGTCCCAGTCCATGTTGACGACCGCAAGACGCCGCGTGTCGTCGCCGCGCGCAACATCGTCGGCCGGGCGCGCGCGCGCCTCGCGGTCCAGCTCAGCCGCGACATCCCCGTCGATCTCCTCGTCCAGATCGATAGACGCCTCCGACTCGTCGCCATCTTGCGTCGCACGGCGCACAGCCGCGGCGCCGCCAATCACGACGTCGCCATCCGACTCGTCCTCCGACTCGTCCTCCTCCTCGCTGCTGCTCTCGAGCTCGCCCTCGCCACGCGCATAGTCGACGGACGGCGTGTCGAGGCGATACAGGTGCGCCAGGTCGTCGGCCTCCCGCACGTGGCGGTGGCGGCCGTAGCGATCCGGCTGCTTGGCCCCCTTGCTGAGTACGTCCTTGAAACGCTCATCTACAGCGACTTGCGTGTCTTGGCGGCGCGCGCGGCGGAAGCGCGGGTCGCTATGCACGCGCTGGAACCGGGCGTCCGGCCCCGCCATGGTCGCTGCAAAAAAGGCCCATTTCGCCGACAGAGCCTCCACTTTTCGCTACCTACGCTAGGGCAAGCAGGGCGAGCGGCAGCTGCTGGCGCGAGCCATCGCCCAGGTCGCACTCGGCGAGCTCGTCGTGCAGCTGCTCGATCGTGACCTGCGAGCCGCGCATCGCGCCGTCCGTCACAATGCAGCGGTCGCCTGCGGCACTGGGCCGCAGTGGCTCAAGGCACGCCACAGGCACGTCCGAGAGCTGCGCACCTGTCTCGAGCTCGATCTTCGCCACGGCAGGGTTCCGCGCCAGCACGCGCCCTGTCGAGCCATCGTATGCGCCCCGCTGGTACGACGTGCCCTGCGCGTCGCGGCCCACACGCACACGCATGCCCTCCATCAGCGGCACCGGCGGCGCAGGTGGCGCGCCCCACGGGTTCGGGTGCGACGGCGCGGCTCCGTACGGGTTGGGCGTCGCACTCACATGCGCAGGCGTGCGGCCTCCGTACGGGTTGGGTGTCGTACTCGCGTACGGATTCGGCGTCGTGCTCGCGTACGGATTCGGCGTCGCACTTGCGTACGGGTTGGGCGTCTGGCCCACCGGGTAGGCCGGCGTGCGGCCGCCGTACGGATTCGGCGTCGCACTTGCGTACGGGTTGGGCGTCTGGCCCACCGGGTAGGCCGGCGTGCGGCCGCCGTACGGATTCGGCGTCGCACTCGCATACGGATTGGGCGTCTGGCCAAACGCAGCGTACGCGGGCGTACGCGCACCGTACGGGTTGGGTGTCGCACTCGCGTACGGGTTGGGCGTCTGCCCGAAGCCGCCGCCATACGCCGGCGTCATGCCACCGCCCATGTACGCGGGGGTCTTGCCGCCCATACCGCCGTACGCGGGCGTCATGCCGCCCACCGGCGCGCTCGCGTACGGGTTCGGCGCGGCCGGCCCAGGGCCCACGAGGCGGCGGCTCTCGCCCGTGACAGGATTCTTCTCGACCATGTGGTCCAGGGGCACCGTGAGGATCTTCGACATGGTGTGCAGCTCGACACGCGCCATGCCGCCCGTCGTCTCCTTGATGATGCCGCGGTACGTCTTGTAGGGGCCGCGCACAATCGCGACCGACTTGCCCGCGAATATGTCGCGCCCCCCGCGCCGCGGGCCGGACGCATTCGCACCGCCATCCGCGTCGAGCGCGCGCAGTGCAGGGTTCATCTGGCTCAGATCCGTCTTGGGCCGCACGGACGTCGGCGCGAGTGGCTCGACGTACGAGGCACGCACGAGGAACAGGCCGCCATGCTCCGTGTACGCGCGGTTGTGCACAAACAGCAGCGTCGAGTGCACAATGTGGAGCACCTGGCCCTGCCGGAACTGCGACAGCGGCCACTCGACCTCCTTGACCATATCGCCTACGTGCACCTCGTGGCCGTTGTGGTCGAGGGCCACGGCGCGCGCCGTGTCACGGCGCATGGAGATCTGGTGGGGCTGCACGGTGACGACGTGTCCGTTCTGGTCGAGCACCTTGAACGACTCGCGCTCAATCTTGAAGATCACACCGACCGTCTGCGCGTCGAGCTGCACGAGGTTGTGCAGCTCGTAGCCGCCAATCACGTTCACGCCCGAGCCGACCTCGGCCGCCTCGCGAATGTCCTTGGAGAAGACCGAGACCTCCTTCAGCGACAGATCCGACAGGAACGTGGTGACGCCGTCCTCGACTTTGACAACGAGACCCGTCTCGTCGGCGTGCTTCCCGGCGAGCACCTTGATGTGGTCACCAGCGCGGAACTGCTTCCGCACACAGGCCGCCGGCACCTCGATCTTCTGGCCGGCGAGCGCGCCGTCCGGCACGTCGAGCGTGACGACATCCCCACTCATCGCCTCGACCACGCCTACGACGCCCGCCTGCTCGCCCTCAAACACCTCGACGTGGTCGCCCGGCTGCAGCGTCGCCTCGATGCCGCGCTTCGACGCATCGGCCAGCAGGTTCAGGTCGACGCCCGCGCCTTCCGCGGGCGTCTCGCCGGTGAACTGCAGCACCTCGTCGAGGCTCGGATGCACGTCGTCGATCTGCAGCGCACTTATCTTCATGTCCTTCTCGAGGTAGCCATCGCGGAACGTCTCGCCGCCAAACACCCACACGCCGCCCCGCTTTGTAGGGTACTCATGGGGGTACACTTTCTGCACCTCCTCCGCATTGAACAGGCGTGGCGGCGGGCGGAAACCGAGCGACGTGAGCGCGGCGTTGACCGGCTTCTTCCGCTTGCGGCCGGCACGGTCCGTGTACGTATCGCGCTCGCCCGGCGCCATATCAATGCGCGGCACCAGCTTCACACCGACCTCCTCGCCATTCTCCGTCACGTCGAGGACCTGCGCCAGGTCGCCTGCGTACTTGCCGCGCTTGACACGCACCCAGCCGCCGACCGGCACCTCGGTGCTCTTCTTCTGCAGCTTGAGTAGATCGGCCATCTCGAGAATCGGCACAAGGAACGGCCGCGTCTGGCCCGTGTACACACCCGCGAGGCCGTCGAACGCGTCCAGCACATCGTCTGCGCGCCGCGCCTCGACAAACAGCTGGCCATCGAGCGAGTCGCGGCAGAAGGCCGAATAGATGCGCAGCGGGCGCCCCTGGGCCTCGCGTGTGAGCGCGCGGCGCAGCACCGTGGCGACCAGGTGCTTTTCGCGGCCGCGCTTGCAGCGAATGCGCCAGAGGCCCGGGTCGTCCACACTCGGCATCAGCAGGCGCTGCGGCACATCCGCGTAGTCCGACTGCGACGCGTACCGCGAGCTGCGGGCGTGGCGCTGCCGCAGCTCCTCGGCGAGCACCTCGGCGCTCATCTCCTCCTCCTGGCGCCGGAAGCGGTCCAGCCGCTGGTTGTCGGCCGCCGTGCGGAGCTGCGCTTCGCGGGACTCGTCGAGAATGTCATCAGCAATGAACCCGTCCTCGCGCAGCAGCTCCTCTGCCTCCTCGTCTTCCACGTCCTCGTCGTCGCTGTCGACCTCGGCCTCGACATCAAGGAAGCGGTTGCGGCGCGGCTTCTTCGACCGCCGCCCGTCCTCCTCATCCTCATCGTCTTCCTCGTCTTCCTCCTCGTCTTCTTCTTCCTCCTCCTCGTCCTCCTCGTCCTCTTCGTCGCCCTCTTCAGCGGGACCATCATCCTCTTCCTCTTTTACGTCGTCCGCCACGGGGGCCCGGGCATCAGCCGCGGTCGCCGCCTCTGGCACCTGCGATCCCGTCTCGTCCCGGGCCGCTGCCGCATGGATGGACTCCGCTGCGTGCGCGGACGGGTCGCGCTCCTTTGCCTCCATCGCCGTCGCCGTGACGAACCGCGCTGGCTCGGCGCGGCGGGTTGACTATGATTAGTCAGCCTCTGTCGCAGTGGCGCTGGACGGACCGACGACGTTGTCCTCTGTCGAAGAAGATGAGCCTTGCTCGTGCTGTGTCCCTGCGCCCGGTGCGCGCTGCGTCGGTCTCGCCCCTTGCGAGCCGCGCGATGACTGTGCCGACTGTGCCTGGTATGTATACGTATCTAACGCCCACAGCGATGGCCCGCCAGCAACACACCCGCTCGATGGCGAACGCGCTCCGCCGCTCGACGCGTGTGGCGGCCGTGCCGCCGCGTGTGCTCGGTGCGATCCGCACTTACGCGGCCGATTCGGGCAAGTTTGTGCGTACCAAGCCCCACATGAACATTGGTACGATCGGCCACGTCGACCACGGAAAGACGACCCTGACGGCGGCCATCACCAAGGTGCTACACGAGTCCTCGGGCGAGGGCAAGTTTGTCGACTATGCGTCGATTGACAAGGCCCCCGAGGAGAAGGAGCGCGGTATCACCATCTCGACCGCGCACGTCGAGTACGAGACCCCGAACCGCCACTACGCGCACGTCGACTGCCCGGGTCACGCCGACTACATCCGTAACATGATTACGGGTGCTGCGCAGATGGACGGTGCGATCATTGTGGTGTCGGCGACCGACGGCCAGATGCCCCAGACGCGCGAGCACCTGCTGCTCGCCCGCCAGGTCGGTATCAAGAAGCTGGTCGTGTTCGTGAACAAGGTCGACCAAGTCGACGACAAGGAGATGCTCGAGCTTGTCGACATGGAGATGCGCGAGCTGCTCTCGACCTATGGCTTCGATGGCGACAACACGCCGATCGTGGCTGGTTCGGCGCTGGCTGCCCTCGAGGGCCGCGACGAGGAAATCGGCAAGAGCGCCATCATCAAGCTCATGGAGGAGACGGACAACTGGCTCGACCTCCCTCCTCGTGACCTGGACAAGCCGTTCCTGATGCCCGTCGAGGACGTGTTCTCGATCTCTGGTCGTGGTACCGTCGTGACGGGCCGCGTGGAGCGCGGCACGATCACCAAGGGCGCGGAGATTGAGATCATTGGCCTCGGCGGCCACCTGAAGACCACGCTGACCGGTATCGAGATGTTCCACAAGGAGCTCGACCGCGGTGAGGCCGGTGACAACATGGGCGCGCTGCTCCGTGGTGTCAAGCGCGAGCAGGTGCGCCGCGGCCAGGTGGTCATCCTGCCGGGCACGGTCAAGCCTGTGAAGAAGTTCCAGGCGCAGATCTACATTCTTACGAAGGAAGAGGGCGGTCGCTACACGCCCTTCATGAACAACTACCGCCCCCAGCTGTTCATCCGTACCTCGGACGTGACGGTGTCGCTGACGCACCCGCCGGGCACGGAGAATGCGGACGAGGCGATGGTCATGCCGGGCGACAACGTCGAGCTGGTGTGTGACCTTGTGCACGACATTGCGCTCGAGGAGGGCTCGCGCTTCACCCTGCGTGAGGGCGGCAAGACCGTCGGCACGGGTATCGTGACCAAGATCCTCGGCTAGGTAGCTCGTAGGCCGCGACGCACGCGTTCGTATCACGTGCAAAGTTATACAGCACACACGTGATTGACCCCTCCGCCCGCCATGGCCCAGCGCCGGACCTTCTTTGTCGACTCGTCATCATGGCTCCCCAGGACAAGTCTCATAAGAAGACCCGCTCGGCTCTTAGTGCGTACAAAGCATACTGACAGTGCAGACGACGTGGTGACTGTAGGTACTCGCGACGGCGCGGGCAACGGTACTAACATGACAGCGTGAGTACACGATCCACCTGCACAAGCGCGTGCACTCGATCGCGTTCAAGAAGCGCGCGCCGAAGGGCGTCAAGGAGGTCGTCAAGTTCGCCCAGAAGGCCATGGGCACGAAGGACGTGCGCCTCGACCCCAAGCTGAACCACGAGATCTGGAAGCTCGGTGTGAAGGACGTGCCGCGCCGCCTGCGCGTGCGTCTCGAGCGCAAGCGCAACGACGACGAGGACGCGAAGGAGAAGCTCTACACCTACGCGACCCCTGTGCTGGGCATCACCAACTTCCACGGTCTGCAGACCAACGTGATCGAGCAGGACGAGTAGACAGCTCACCAAAATGAAAGCGGACGACCGCTCGCCTATGTACTCTATGGGTCCGCAGGCGCAGCGGGCGCGTACGTGTGCTTCCTGCGCGGCGCCTGCTGCGTCATGCCGCGGCCCGCACCGACTGCGTCAGATAGTGTGCACGTACTCTTGGCGTACGGGTCGTCGGGCGTCTTGAACTGGCTCCTGTCGCCCGCGACGTCGTAGCGCTTCTTCGCGGCCTTCGCCTGGAACTTTTGCCATGCCGACTGCTTCTCGTCGTGCTCGCGGTTCTTGGCCGCCTCGCGCTCCTGCTTCTTGGCCTTCTTCAGGCGCTTGCGCTCGCGCTCCTCCGTCGTCATCGGCGCCTTCTTCGGCGCGACGTACGCAGGGGCCGGCGCAGCCGCATTCGCATGCGCCTGCCGCGGCCGCAGGTCCGACGCCGTGAGCATGTGCGTCGTCTGCTGCTTGGGCAGCAGGACCGAGTACACAGGCTGCGCCACCGAGCCCGCCACCGTGAGGATCCGCGCGGCGTACCAGCGTCCATCCTCCGGGAGGCGGGCCATGCACTCCTCGCCAGCCACATACTTGTGCGCAGACTCACTCGCACTACTTGCCTTCGGTGCCTTGGCGCGCGCTGCCGCTTGGTCGGCCTCGTACTGCTTCGTAAGCGCAATCAGGTTCGCCAGCTCATCCCGCAGCGACGCCAGCTCGGCATTCTCAGGGTCGGCAGCTAGCGCCTCATTCACCTGCGACAGCTGGACTGGAGTTAGCTACTGCTACCCACACTCGTAAGTGCCAAGCCTGCGGTCAGCCACGCATCACCTACTCAGACGCCATCGTCACAGGCCCCGGTGTGGGCTGGACAGGCTGCGACGCCCCAGCCTCCACTTCTTAGCTCCGGCGGCGATGACCGACACCTTCCATACACGCGATGGCGCGCGCATCGGGTACCGCGTGCTGGGGCGCGAGCATGCGGGGCCTGCGCTCGCTCTGGTGAATGGCATGAGTGCCGTGATGGAGGACTGGCTGGCCCTTGCACACGCACTCGCAGAGACGCGCCGCGTCGTGGTGCTCGACCACCGGGGCATAGGCGCTTCGTACCTCACGCACGACGAAAGCGAGGACATCACGATCGAGCTCATGGCGCAGGACGTAATTGATCTCGTGCGCTCACTTGGCGTGCGTGTCGTGCACCTGCTGGGCTTCAGCATGGGCGGCCTCGTTGTGCAGGCCATCCTCACGCACCCCGACGCACACCCCACACCCGATGGCGCAGGCGTGGCTGTGCAGGGCCTCGAGGTGCGGCGCGTCGTGCTCACCGCCACGTTCACGCGCGCGCCACGCACCGAGTTCCGCCTCGAAGACGTGCCGCGGCCCGCGCACGGCTCGCCCGCTGACCGCGCCAGGGCGGCATCGCGGTACATGCTCGAGATGCAGTACGACCCGGCGGTCATCGGGCCGGGCGGCGCCCTGGAGGCCACGCTCGAGGCGCACCTCGCCGCGAGCGAGACGCTGCGGTACGTACCTATGGCTCACGCAGACGGCCCGCCATGCTCATCATGCAGCAGGCCAAGGCGATCTCGCTCTACCGCGGGCGCGACGCCCTGCGCCGTGTCCCGCGTGGCCTGCCCGTGGCCGTCATCCATGGGCGGCGCGATCGTATGGTAGCCTACGACGAGTCGGCCGATCTGCTCGCGCGCCTTCCCGGCGCCGAGCGACTCCTCCCTGCGACTGACGCGCACGACCCCGAGGCGTTCGGGCACATGTGGTTCGACTACTTCGCCCTGCGCGCATGGGTCAAGCCGCTCACGCACTTCCTCGATCGGCCGGGCGCAAAGATATAGTGGAGGCATCACGCGCCCAGCTGCCGCGCGGCGCCGCGGCGCCGCGCGTGGCCGGCCGACAAGCGACCCGCCTGCGTTGTCGACCCGCCGTGCGTCGCTGAGATGCCGATCGTAAAGCGCAAGCCGGTGCAGCCGGTGCCCGTCTCTGAGGCTTTGGAGGCGGCTTACGCACGGCACGAGGCCCCGCCGGTGTTCTACCTGGCCGCTACCGGCGAGGTGTTTGCTGAGTACGAGCACTATGCGGCGCGTCTGAGCTACTACCACCAGCGCATATTCCAGTGCGAAGTGTCGGGCAAGTCGAACCTCACGTACTTTGAGGCGGCCGAGAGCGAGGCGCAGCACACGCGCGCGATCCAGTCGCAGTTTCCCGACGCACTCAAGGCGCCGATCCTGCAGGCTGTCCAGTTCCAGACCGTGTCGCGCTTCAGCGAGCTCGTGGAGCGCGTCGCGGACAGTGTGAAGGCGCGCTTCTTCCCGGGCGAGGTGGTCCTCGTCGACCGCGAGGGCGAATCCGCGCGCCAGCCCGCGATGGTCCGCGCTGTAGACGCGGCGGACGCGTCCGAGCAGGTGCCGCCCCTGTCGCTCGCGCTCGACGCTGTGCCGCCCCTTCTGTACACGGTGCAACTGCCCGGCGACGACGGCGCATGGAGCGGCGAGTCGCTCCGCGTGCGTGCGACGCAGCTGAGCCGCGAGCGGCACGCGCTGAGCAAGTCGATCCTCCGCCGCTTCCTGCGCGACAGCGTCAGTCGCGAGGCGGGCGCGACGGGTGTATGGCGCGTGCGCGAGTCCCTTGCGCGCAAGTACGCCCTGCCCACCGAGCTCCCGCCCGACGTCGCCGAGTGGCAGCAGTCCGTGCGCGATGCACAGGCGGCCAAGCGGCGCCGGCCAAGCGAGGGCGACACGCCCCGGAAACGCACCGCCAGCGACGCGCCGAGCGCGGCCAAGCCGCTCAAGTTCCCGTGCGAGGACACGCGCCTCGATGCCATCTCGGCCGCGGAGCTGCAGACGGAGACGCCCGGCGAGCTCGCGCGGCGCGTGGCGCGGCCAGCCCTGGGCGGCGAAGAGCTGCTGGGCGTGCCGAACGACCTGTTCGAGTCGTACCTGGCCGTGTACTACTTTTTCCTCGCGCTCGGCGAACCGCTGGGCATCTCGAGCATAGCGCTCGACGACTTTGAGGGCGCGCTGCGGCATCCTGTCGCGGAGCCGCCATGCGTACTGCTTGCCGAGATGCACGCAGTGCTACTGAATGCAATCGTGCGCGATGGGCCCCACAGCCGCGACCTGGCGCCGGCCGCCGTGGCGCAGCGGCTCGTCGCCGTAAGCCGCGACGAAGCGTCGCCGCTCGAGACCGGCGAAGAGGCCAAGGAAGAGGCGCCCGACGACGCGAGCAGCGACGTGAGCGACTCGCCGGAGCGCGAGGTGTTCGAGGCCGCACGCGAGATCGGCCGCGGCTGGCAGCGCTCGGAGCTGCACGACGAGACACGCACCGGCTGGGAGCGGTACCTGGTCGGGTGCCTCGTGGACCGCGCGACGCCCGAGGCGCTGCCGCGCTTCCTGGGCATTCTCTCGCACCTCACGGGTGTGGCATGCGACGACGATACAGACACGCCGTCGACGTCGCCGCGGACAGTCGCGGAGCGGTACCCGCTGCTGCCCCTGAGCGACAAGATCCATGTGCTGCAGTTTCTGTGCGAGCTCGCGGTGCTTACGCGCGGCGTCAAGGCGTACTACGACACGTGCGAGACGCATCTCACGGAGCTGCGCAAGGAGCGCGTCGAGATTTCTCGCACACGCAGACGAACGTGCGTTGGTCCTACTCACCACAGACTGGAGCAGCGAGTCGCGCTCGATGCGCCGGCCGAGGGCGAAGCGATGGACGTCGAGCCGGACGAGCCGGAGCCCGAGGCACCGGCGGCCGAGGTGTCCGATTCCGAGTCGGAGCGCGACGAGCTCGCGTCGGACCACGGCTCGGAGGGCGCAGACGGCAGCGCAGGCGCGTCCGACTGGGACACGAGCGACTCGGAGGGCGTGCGCGACGAGCGGTACAAGCGCCTCGCCGGCACACGCCAGGAGGCACTGCGAGAAAAGGCACAGCAGCGCGAGGCAGAGGCGGCGCGCCTCGCTGCGGCGCAGGCGCGCGCAGCGGAGCAGGTGCGCGAGACCAAGCAGCTGCGCGAGGAGCGGCGGCGCCTAGAGGACACGGCCGCTCGACTCGCGCGGCGCGAAGAGGCCTTGGAGCGCGAGTTTCGGCGGTACGCGCAGATCCCGCGGCTGCGCCCGCTGGGCCGCGACCGCTTCCTCGACCGCTACTACTGGCTCGACGGGATCGGCGCGGCGGCGCCGTCTGGGGCGTACCAGACTGCGCGCATCTTTGTGCAGGCGCCGAGCCGGCGCGAGTGGGAGGCGCTCTGCACGCAGTACGCGGAGGGCCGCGACGCGCTGGCCCAGCGGCGGAGTCGCGAGCATGGCGCGTCGACCGCGTGGGAGTGCGGGTCCTGGGGCGTGTATACACAGCCGGAGCAGGTCGAGGAGCTGATTGCATGGCTCAGACCGCGCGGCGTGCGAGAGCAGGCGCTCAAGGCTCAGCTGCTCAAGTACCGCGACGCTATGGAAGGCGGTATGCGCCGGCGAACGGACGACATTGCGCTGGGCGTGCGTGAGCCGGCCGTCGTCGAGACGCGGCGCTCGGCGCGTGTGCGCTCCGAGCAGTCGTCGCAGCTGCGCCTGCCATACATGCAGTGGCGCAACGCGGCGCGGGACTAGGCCTCGGGGCCCTCGCCGCCGGGGATCAGCTGGCGTCAGTAGGCACGACGTACCGCGCAGATGTTGTTGCCGTTCAGCAGCGTCTTGGCCAGCGGCGTTTTCTTGTAGCCGTCGGATGTTCCCTCGCTGGTGTGAGCAGATGGACCTACTATTCCGTCACGTCCTCGAGCACCATGTCTGGGTGAGCGGCGCGTACGTACTGACGTAGTCGTCGAAGCCCAGGAGCGTGCCCACAAACTCACGCTCACTCTTCATCACGACCCAGATGCGGCTCCCAATGCACCGGTCGACAAGCTCGAGCGGCAGAATGGTCGCACCCGACATGGCGGAGGAGGAGAGCGGCGCGGCGCGGCGCGACGACGACCCAGGGATGGAGGCGTGTAGAATAGCACGTGCATGGCCGTCGTGCACGGCCGCCGCTTGGCATGCGCTGGTGGGGTCTGTGGGCGGCCCTGCTCGTCGCGGGCTTCCTGTATAGCGCGTGGCCGCGCACGTATGCGTACCGCCGTGTCGTAGCGATCGGCGACTTGCATGGCGACTATGACCAGGCGCTCGAGATTCTGCGCGCGACACACGTTGTGGACGAGCGCAGTCACTGGGACGGTGGCGACACGGTCCTTGTGAGCACCGGCGACACGGTCGATCGCGGCGACGCGACCATCAAGCTGTACGAAATGTTCCAGCGCCTGCGCACGGAGAGCGGCAAGGCTGGCGGTCAGGTCGTCACTCTCCTGGGCAACCACGAAGTAATGAATGCGCTGGGCGACTGGCGGTACGTGACGCCCGGCGATCTCGCGTCGTTTGGCGGCCACGATGCACGACGGCATGCCATGTCGACGGACGGGTGGCTTGGGCGCGAGTGGCTCACGCACTACGCCGTTACTGCCAGCGTGCCTTTGCTGGACACGCAGGCAGAGTCCCTCGCGCCGGCCCTCTCACGTACGCACCGCGCTTCGTTCGTGCATGGCGGCATTTCGCCCGTATGGGCGCAGCTAGGCACCGATTCCATCAATGCACATGCGCACGGCCTGCTCCGCAAGGCCCTCACGTCGCGCCCCTCAAACGGCATGCTACCGGGTGACGCGCTGCGCGAGGAACGTGCGCTTTGGGCAGCCGATGGGCCGCTATGGTACCGCGGCTATGCGCTAGATGCTGAGCGAGATGCGTGTGCGAACGCGGACCATGCGCGACGCACGCTGGATGTGCAGAGCCTTATTATGGGCCACACGCCCCAGATGGGCGGCATTGCCAGGCGGTGCGCGGACGACCGCCTCTACATCATCGACACGGGCATGAGCCACGCGTACGGCGGCCGCGCAAGTGCGCTTGAAATCGCGTCGTATCTGCGGCGAGGCTGGTTTGGTACTATGTGTGTGCACTCGACATACACGGCCGTGTACGCGCGTGAGGGCGCACAGCGCCTATCGCACACCGTCCATTGCTAATTACTTGCGGTTGGGACGCAGGCCGCGCACGACGTGACCGACGCGCCACATCTCCTGGTCAGCAATCGCGTCCGTCTCCTTGTCGTAGTCCTCGCGGTAGGTCTTGCGCGAGCCAAACTCGAGCGCGCGCCGCGTCTCGGCGCCAGTCTTCACGCTCTCGTACAGGCGCTCAAACACGGGCTTGCACGCCGCCTCGAACTCGGGCGCCCAGTCAAGGGCACCGCGACGCGCCGTCGTCGAGCAGGCCTTGTACATGTAGTCCATACCGTTCTGCGCAATGAGGGGATACAGCGACTCGAGCGCCTCCTCACACGTCTCGTTGAACGCCTCCGACGGCGAGTGGCCGTTGGCGCGCAGCACATCGTACTGCGCCTTGAACATGCCCTGGATACCGCCCATGAGGCAGCCACGCTCACCGTACAGGTCCGAGTACACCTCCTTCTCGAACGTGGTCTCGTAAATGTAGCCAGAGCCGACGGCCATACCGATCGCAACGGCCTTCTCGAGCGCATGGCCCGACACGTCCTGGAACACGGCCACGGACGAGTTGATGCCGCGGCCCTCCTTAAAGAGGGTGCGCACGGTGCGGCCCGAGCCCTTGGGCGCGCACAGAATCACATCCACGTCGGCGGGAGGCACCACCTTCGTCTGGTCCTTGTACACAATCGAGAAACCGTGCGAGAAGTAGAGCGTCTTGCCCTTCGTCACAAACTGCTGCAGGTGCGACCACGTCGAGGTCTGCGCAGCGTCCGAGAGCAGGTTCATGAGGATCGTGCCCTTCGTCGCAGCCTCCTCAATCGAGAACAGGTTCTTGCCAGGAACCCAGCCATCCTCGATCGCCTGGCGCCACGACTCACCGTCCTTGCGCACACCGACAATCACGTTCATGCCATTGTCACGCAGGTTCAAGCCCTGGCCGTGGCCCTGCGAGCCGTAGCCGAGCAGCGCAAACGTCTCGTTCTTGAAGTAGTCGTGCAGCTTCTCGAGCGGCCAGTCCTCACGCTCGTACACCTTCTCGGGTGTACCGGCAAAGTCCAGCGTCTTCATGCCACGCACAGCCGCAGGGACCGATCGCGCGGGCACAGGCGCCACACGCGCTGCGCGCGAGGCAAGCACAGTGAGCGTGCGCGCAGGCACACGCAGGTGGGTAGCCGAGCGGGCAGCGGAGCGCAGTCCAGAGCGAGCAAGCGAACTCATAGTAGATAAAGAAGAAGCGGGGCACCGCCTGCCCGTACTGCATCGGCCGACGCGTGACTCATCTCAATTGCCCCGCTGACAAATCACGTTTCGCTAGTCGCCTTCTTTGCTTTCGCCATGCTGTGCCTCGCTGCTGCGCACGCAGTGCGTCGTGTTCCAACCACGGGCGCGCGCTTCTACGCGCGCACCTTGGCTACAGAAGCGCCACAGACCTATATCGAAAAGGTCGTGCAAAAGTACGTGGTCGATGCGGATCCCTCCGTGCACGTGAAATCGGGCGACTATGTGTCCATTCGCCCAGCGACAGTGATGACGCACGACAACACCGGTCCCGTCATCTCCAAGTTCCGCGCGATTGGCGCGACGAAAATCCATGACCCACAGCAGGTCGTCTTTGCGCTGGACCATGACGTGCAGAACAAGACGCCCAAGAACCTCGACAAGTACGCCAAGATCGAGGCATTTGCACGCGAGCACAACGTCGACTTCTACCCGGCCGGGCGCGGTATCGGTCACCAGGTGCTCGTAGAGGAGGGCTACGCGTTTCCGCAGACCCTCGTTGTGGCGTCGGACAGCCACTCGAACATGTACGGAGGCGTCGGCGCCGTCGGTACACCCATCGTGCGGACGGACGCCGCGGCGCTGTGGGCTACAGGCAAGACATGGTGGCAGCTGCCCCCGATGGTCAAGGTCGAGCTCACTGGCCAGCTGCGGCCCGGTGTCACTGGCAAGGATGTGATTGTGGCGCTGTGTGGCTACTTCCACAACGACGAGGTGCTCAATGCCGCGATCGAATTCACCGGCGAGGGTGTGCGCTCCCTCACCATCGATGAGCGTCTCTCCATCAGCAATATGACGACCGAGTGGGGCGCACTTGCTGGCGTTTTCCCACTGGACGACTCGACCCTCGCCTGGTACGAGCAGCTGCTCCGCACCATGGACCGCCTGCACTTCCAGGTCGGCTCTTCGCCCCGCCGCTCGGAGACGCATCCGCGTCTGCACTGGAAGCGTCTCGAGCGTCTCGCGCGCGAGCGCTTTGCGGCTGATCCCGGCGCGACATACGCCAAGCACCTCAAGCTAGACCTCTCGACCCTCTCGCCGCACGTGTCGGGCCCCAACAGCGTGAAAGTGACCACGCCGCTTTCTGAGCTCGAAAAGCAGAACATTGCAATTCACAAGGCCTACCTGCTTTCGTGCGTAAATGCGCGCGCCTCGGATATCAAGGCGGCCGCCGATGTCCTACGCGGTAAAAAAGTGGCGCCGGGCGTCGAGATGTACGTCGCAGCGGCCAGCAGTCTCGCGCAACGTGAGGCGGAGGAGTCCGGCGACTGGGGCGCGCTGCTCGCCGCTGGCGCACGACCCTTGCCGGCCGGCTGCGGCCCCTGCATTGGCCTGGGCACCGGCCTCCTGCAGGACGGCGAAGTGGGCATTTCTGCGACGAACCGTAACTACAAGGGCCGCATGGGCAGCCCTAATGCTCTGGCGTACCTCGCATCTCCTGCGGTCGTCGCGGCAAGTGCGGCTGCGGGCAAGATCTGCGCGCCTAGCCCGCTGCCAGATGGCCAAGCGCCCACGCGCCAGGTCGTGTCGGAGCAGGCAGCAGCGCCCACGACCGGCGCGCCAATTGAGCTGGACCCAGCATTCCCGCCGTCGTTTGCAGGCACGCTTGTGTTTGTCCCACAAGACAACCTGAACACTGACGCGCTATACCCCGGCAAGTATACGTACCAGGACGACATTACGCCTGAGCGTCAGGCGGAAGTGGTCATGGAGAACTACGACCCATCGTTCGCCAGTACTGTGGCACAGGAGCGGGCACGTCGCGTGGCGGCTGAGGAGCCTGCGAATGTGGTGCTTGTAGGTGGCTTCAACTTTGGCACGGGATCATCGCGAGAGCAGGCTGCGACGGCGCTCAAGTATGCGGGCGTGCCAGTGGTGTTGGCCGGCTCGTTTAGCGACGTGTTTAAGCGGAATGCCATCAACAATGGGCTCATATGCCTGCAGTGCCCTGAGCTGGTAGAGGACCTGACGCGTGCGCATGCCAAGGACGGCGCGCGCGGCGCAGGTGGTACCAAGCCGGGCGAACTGAGTGTGCTGCTGCGCGATGCCACCGTCGAGCTGGATAGCCGCACAGGTGCGGTGATACTGAAACACGCAGATGGACGCGTGGCCCAGTATACAACGATGCCAGCAGGGATTGGGCGCTCGATCCAGGACATTTATGTCGCGGGCGGCCTTGAGCGCTGGGTTCAGCAGCGTCTGTAGGGGTCGTTGGCATTGGCGCTCTCCACTACCACATAGACCAATTCCAGTGCATTGAAGCACAGATACGCATCTCAAGGACTATGCGTGGCGGATAAGCCTCGAGACATGACCAGTGTCGCCATCAGAATCTAAACTTCCTCACGGTCTATCGATAGCACACTTATATCTAAGGTGGATACAAAGTTTTATCATGGTCAATAATGATTGGCCCGATAAAATCTGCCTAGTTGAAAAGCGAAACACCCCCAGGCTGTACTCACTAACCGCTGGCTTCCTGAGGCACTTGTTTCCTTGAGAGACACGGAATCTCGCACTCGTTGTATCGGCTTTGTAAAAAGAAAGGAGCAATCAATGGAGATGTAATGTACTCACAATTTGACTGAGCACCAGCGAGCTTCCCTACCTGTCATTGGACCGATGATCGATTATCAACGTTTCGTTACTGAGCCGTGTCGGATTTCACGAAACGTGTAGTTGTGGTCGATGTTTAGCTGCCATACTGTACACTTATGATACTATTCCAGATTCCCGCATACTTGCTATGTACTCATTTGGCCGAATGCACCCAGGAGGGTATTTAACAGCTTCCGCGTTATCTAGCAACACAGGTATCCCTCATGCGTCGCTTGAACGCTCGGGAATCCAGCGCGATCATCACTGAATCAAAAAATATACTATGTAGAGGCATCGCCACTAGGTCCACGCCGCAACAAGGCCGTGCGCGCTGCTTCGGCCGCAGTGAGACGCCGTTGGAAGTATCGCCGTACCACGACTAAAACAATGAGGCCCAAAACGCCCGTAATAAAGAAAGAGAGCTCTACCGCCATGGATAGGGCCTCCTCGCTCCACGGTTCTTTGAGGCTGGACGGAAAGTAGGAGAGCAACATGCGCCGCGCCGTGATATCGCCCTGTAGCATGGCCCACAAGGTCTGGAAAAAGAGGCGCCCCATGAGCAAGAACATGAGAGGGTTTGTCGTTTGGGGAAATGATTTGCTCAAGTAGTCGAATAGCCGCTTTGCCAGCGCC
Organism: Malassezia sympodialis ATCC 42132; assembly: GCF_000349305.1. Lineage (NCBI taxonomy): Eukaryota > Fungi > Basidiomycota > Malasseziomycetes > Malasseziales > Malasseziaceae > Malassezia > Malassezia sympodialis. The sequence continues at coordinate 79,564 of NW_017387816.1, read as the reverse complement.
AAATCGCGCTTCATAGGTGGAGCACCTTGTGCATACATCGAGCCCAGACGCCATGCCGACATTAAATCAAAAGAGGCACCAGCGAAGTTGTCAAGATTTATCCTGGAAACGTCATCATGCACAGTTGCGATCCAATTACGAGACATATCCACCAAATTGGTGAAGCAATTCGCTGCACGTTGAGCATCACCGTCTGTGAGTCCAAACAGCATATATTCACATAGTTTATAGGAAGCGTGAATACTTCCTTGCATTGCACTTTGGCCCCAGTAATGCTTGGCTAGGGCGTCGTCCACTGCAGGCGCAGGGTTGTGTTGCCACGAGGTAAACTGATCCAAAATGAAGGCGATGTTGTCCTGCGCCTCTTCTACGCCAGACTCGGCGGCCATGGACCATGCCTGTAGAGCTGTCATCAAATCCCCGCGGTCATATGCAGCTGCAGCGCGGTGATATATAGGATCGTTCCAATCAGCACGCTGGACTGCATCTTCTAGGAGCGGCACAGAAATGGCACAGTTCGTCGTCACGTTTTTGCCTTCCAAAGCATCGTCCACGTACAAGCTTGCTTTTAGGTAACGATACTCGAACGAATCGTCCAGCAACAATGTACCGTCTGCATCAGATCGGTGAATCACGTTCATTATGTGGAAATGCTCATGTGCTTTTTTCCGATCCATCGCGCCTGGTGTCAGTCTTGTATACATACGCATTGCTTGTTTCCCTAATTCTAATCGCACCTGGAACGTCAAGCCTTTTTCAGACACGTGTCGGAAGAGCGTCTCGGCCTTGGTCACGTTCGGCGTCAGGCCGCCAAAGCCATACAAATACATCACACCTAGGCCGACAATTCCCTGCGCATCCTCCTCCAAAGCGGCCCGCGTGAACCAAACCTTGGCCCGCACAAAGTCTTGCGATACGCCGTCTCCACGCAAGTACTGCATGCCTAACAGTGATGCCGCTGCTCTAGCGGCAAGCTGATGTGCCAGGTCTTGTTCTTGAGCCACATACACAGGGCGCAGCTTGGGACCGAGATGCGACTCATCTTGAATATCATCAAGAATAGGGGGGTATGGCCATCGAGCGGTGGCAAGCGCTAGCGCATGCTGGGCACTAGCTTCTGGGTCGTACGGTATCGCTCCCAGCACATCATGATCGCTAACAATACTGCCAAAGTAATGGGAGCGAGCAAGTATGTAGCGCTTGTGGGGCTCGTCTTCAAGAGCGTAGTCTTCGTAGGTCTCCATAAGACGCTGTAAAGCTTTCTTGTCTGTCAATGCCCTGGGCTGGTATTTCAACATCTGCCTAATCCACATGAATCGAAGTGAATAGAGCATCCAATTAACCTTACTCCGGTGGGACCACCACGCAAACTCTTCAAGGTTTCGTGATAAGTGGATATCACTTAAACGGATTTTGGAATACGGCAAACGGCGGCCACCCGGCGGTCCTGCCATGAACATCTCATACGTTTCACGGGCCATCTGATCATAGGTATGCATGGCTTCCAAACAATCTTGGGGTACACCCAAGCCGCGCCGATAGCGGTGTGCCATTACACTGCGTGCATGCCAGTCCTTTTCTTGTGCGGCAAACGCATAGTGCACAAGCGCCTCATCAGGTCTCGGTGGGATCTGATGCATATCGGCCGCGTACGCACTGCTGTAGAGGTATCCTAGGCGCGCATGGGCGGTGGCATTCCCATGCAGTGACAGTCGCTCAAAGCAATCAAGTGCGCGAGTGGCATTCGGCGTAACTCCGTGCGTGCCCCAAAAGTAGTGCTCGCCAAGAATCCATAGAGCATCGTCTTGCGCAGGTTGACCAGACGACTTCATAGCAAATGCATCAGACACCATTGTAGCCTCGTCGAGTGGCTCCGAGAAGGCCAACCACTCTAGCAGTCGCTCTGCGTGGGCGCGCTTAGCAAGCAGGTGTGGCTCTGGCTCGACAGGCGGCGCCTCGGTTGTACCAACAAGACGCTGGAGCAAATTTAGCAGGGCTGTGCGCGAGAGACGCTTGCGATGACGTTGTACAATGGCCTGCATACGTGGAGCAAGCGGTGCATGAACCTGTCCCACAAAGGGACCCCACATCGCTTGTTCCCAGCCGTTGGTTACAGGCCAATCGTTTTCTAAATGCGCATTCTGCGCCTTGGCCACATCAAAGTCCCAGTCCGGCCACAATGGAGAGGGTGGGAGTTCGTAAAACGTATGAGCAGATCGAGAAAGCTTAGCGGACGTGTCTGTCGATGCATGAATTAGCCTCGCCAATACGCCCCGCAATGGACCGATATAGGCACCGCTGGCATCATGGGTGTATGAATGGCCGATGCGCCGAGCCCAAGATCCAACCTGTAGCTTTACGTACCCAAAGAGATCATTGGTATGCGGTATGTGCGGCACTTCTGTGTTGGGAAACTCACTCGCGTAGCTCACGAGCGAGCGGAGCAGTTCCAGGGCATCGTTCAGCGCCACTTGTCGATCAGGGTAGGTAGTATTGAAGTAATGTGCAAGGCTGGAAGGATCAGCCCGAAAAATAGTCTCAGAGCTCCAGTGCGTAGCATCTGCATGCGCAGCGACAGCAGCGCACGCCACGATGCCCAGCCACCAGACCCGATACATGGCTCACCAGCACAGATGCGATGCGCCACGACGCATCGTTGTGCGTCGCACGTGACACGCCAAGGCCACCTGGCGAGAAGCTCCCTGTGCAGGCCCTGGGAGCTCTCCATGAGATGTCGGTGTTTGTGAGAGTGCGTGGCCCCACGACGCACGGTGCAGTTTGGCGTCTAGGTCCGCATCATGCCGTGGCCGTTGTGTCGTACCTGTCGCGGCAATGGGGTCCCATCGTATACTGTTCCTTTCCAAGGGTAGGTGGCAAGTCACTGACATGCAGGCGCCAGGGCAAGGCCGACTACTTGGCTACGGTACAATCACGTTTAAGCAAGCAGAAAGTGTTCAGCGTGTTCTTCATGCTGTGGACCAGCGCCACGGACTGCTACGCATCCCCTATGGTGCGCCACTGGAGGACCCGAACGCGATTGCCTGCGCGTCGCTTGCGGACAGCGCGCGTGCTTTTCTGACCTCACCGTCGATCCGTGATAATGTCGCCACCTCGGCGCCGCTAGCGCCAGGCACCAAGTCTCAGATCCCATGCGACCATCTGCTCGTGACAGTCGAGCGCAGCGTGCGCGACCTGCGTGCGCGTAGCCCGCAGGCGAGGGCCGAGCCGTCGCTCATGGAGCAGTTCGATGGGTTTGCCGGTGGACTCGCTCAGCGTGCTGCACACTATGCACGCGAAGATCGACGGCGTGAGCGTCATGGGAAACGTAAGCGACCTGACTAGCTATGGATCGCGTATAGAGCCTCTTGCGCGCTTGTTGCCCACGCGTTGGCCCTTGAACGCCTGGTTCTTGCGCTTACGGCTCATATGCTTGCCAGCATTGCGCGCGGTGCGGCGCTTGGCCGCACGCTCAGGATTCGCAATCGTCTCGAGCAGCCGCGAATGTTTGCGTTCACGACGTTTGTCCATCAGCGTCTGTTTCACATGGGTGTAGGCACGCGTAAAGGCGACGGGCCCCACATACTCCTGGACCATATCCTGCACTTCATTGGCCAATGTCTTGAGGTCCTCGGGCGCCTGTTCATCGTCCATGATGCGCAGGATTGGTGACAAGATGTGCACGAGGAAGCGGCCGATCACTGATGCCTCGAGCTGCGACGTCATGGCAGCGAACCACTTGAGCACGGCTCCTGCGCGCTTTGGTGCCGACTCGTTGGACCGGCCACCATGCTGTAGGCGGGCAGCATGCGACAGTTTTGTAAACAGCCAAGACAAACGTGCAGGCACTAGCGGCCCATCCTCATGTGTGCTGGCTTCGTCCTCAGCTTCGTCCTCGTCGTCCTCTTGCTCGACATCCTCATCGTCGTCCTCGTCTTCCACATGCTCTTCTTCGATACCATCCGCAAACTTCTTGCCCAAAAACACAAGGTTGCGCACCACTTGGAGCGTCAGTGCATCGTCCAAAAAGGGGCTGTACAGCTGCGATACGAGCTGCCGAGCAGAGCGAACCAAGTCACTAGGCGTCCAGGGCTGCTGACTCGCGAAGCTTGCACCTAGCACACGGCATGCCGACACGCGGCACCAAGCATGGGGGAACGTGAGTAGTATGAGCAGAGGCTCTTTGGCAGGCGCCAGGTGCGTCCATACATGCGGATCGCGCTGGACAAGCGACTGCATCGTCTGCAGCGCCTGGTATACGTAGCGCCATGCATCTGCATCGCCCTCTTCTGCGCCTTGCTGCAGTGCCTGCACAATGGCGACACATGCATCTTCAGCTACGCTGCTTTGATCGCGTTCCGCCGCCAGCTCATACACACGCAGAGCCACAGAGGCCAGCTGCTGTGCCTGCGCACTGCCCTGGGCTGTAGCCCAAGCGCGTGTCATTTGCATGAGCGTGGCGCGTTGCGGTGCATGAACGGCACCCAGCAATGTTCTCAGGACCTGTGCGGCCTGCTGGCGGCATGCCGTCGACTCTTCATTCGCAAGGAGCATGACCAGTGCCACAAAGAACAGCTCCGAAAACTGCGACACAACTTCGGTCGAGAACTTGGACAGCACAGCACCAACGAGCTCGAGCACACTTTGGCGCCCACCCTGCTTCTCGTAGCTGAGATGTTTGGCCAGAAACTGCATCTGGCTCTGCAGACGGCCCTGTCCTTGGGGATAGTCCAGCAGGAACTGTAGGTATAACGAGCGGCATATATCACGGACCTGGGCGTCGTGGCTCACCACCAAAAGTTCGGCAACGCGGTCCATGATATCGTAAATCTCAGGCACGACAAAGGCTCGCGATACAATCGCACGCAACAGCGCAAACACACTCGCTTGCGCAACGGGCGTTTCCAGCTCAGGCTCCACAAGAGTGAGTAGCTCGGTGAGCTGCCGGGTCGGCGGCGGAGGCGCACGGCCTTCGCGCAGCACAATGCTCAGGGCCCGCAGCGCGGCCTGGGCCATAGCCGAGTGTAGACCACCAGCACTGCGCAGCAGCACGAGCATCTGTTTCTGCATCACCGGCAGCGCCTCAGCCAGGTTCGGCAGCGGGCACCGAGCCAGAGCGGCAGCAGCTCGTAAGCCACGCTCAATTACAGGCCCGCTCGTCGCATAGAGCGTCTCGCCCACCGCCTTGACGAGTGGAACAAGCCGAGCGACGGTCTCCTCGTTGTGAACATCAAAGCGCGAGCGACGCAGCGCAGTCGTCAGTAGTTCCAGCCCCAGCTCGACAAACTTGTGAGCATTTTGGGTCAGGTACGGCGCACTGGCCAAGGGCTGGGCGAGTGCTTTCTCACCCTTTGCAATGAGCGTGTAGCACAGCACGAGAAAGTCATGTGTGTCAATATGCGTATTGGCGCTGAGACCCGACGCGATACGCCCAAGACACTCGTCCACATGGCGCAGCGTCTTCGTCTCGATGCTTGCTGCGAGCACGCCGCGCAAAGGCAGCAAAAGCTCCTGCACACACTTAGGCTCCGCAAGACGCGCCAGATGCTCAAATGTGTCGATACTCTTGCTTTGGCGTAACTCGCGCACCTTGGTGCGGTATTCGACGGCAGCGCGGTCCTCAGCCGTGAGTCCAAACACGTCCTCCATGGCTGCCTCGACCATATCGCGCACGCCATCGTCCAAGCCTGTGAGTAAGGGCTCATCGCCCGTGCTCAGCGCGACCAGGAGGCTGTGTACCGTATACGCACACACGGCCAGTTGCGGGCCGCGGGTCAGGAGTCGGCGCAGTTCGCGCACAACGCTAGCGAGGTATTCGACTCCGATGGCACGCAGCATCTGCAGCGCCGTCTCGCGGCATGCATCCCGTGTCGACTGCAGCTTGCTGCGTAAGGCATTGGCCAAGGAGGCAAAGACCTTGAACAGCTCCACCTGCTGACGGTCCTTGGGCAAGTGCTGCGCAAGGCGTGCCGCACCGACAATGAGTGGGAGGCGCGCAGGCAGTCGGTCCTCGTCCTTGACTTGAAGCGCCTCATGCAGTGGCGGTAGCACACGCGTTGTGAGTGTAGCGGCTAGCGCCACCTTTTGATCACGCTGCGCGTCTAAAGGCTGTGTCAAGTCTCGCGCGAGCGCCTGTCCGTCGTACGCCTGGTCGTCCGCCAAATCTTCCTCCGTTGCGCCGGTATTGTCGCTGACGTCTTCATTGCAGTCAAAGTGGAACGCTTCGAGCACGCCCACCACACCACGTACATGCAAGCGCTCCGCTGGCGACGTTTCGTCCTTCGCTGCATGCTCCTTGAGCTCGCGCAAGAAGCGGGTGAGCCAGTGGTAATAGTGATTCCATTGCAGCTGCGCGGCCATGCGCCGGATGCACGCCAAAGCTTCGTTGGCCATGTTCATGTCGATACCTCCGCTCTGATTAGGCAACAGGAAAAACCAAGTCAGAGGCAGAAACAGGTCCGAGAGCGTCTTGCTGCGGAGCGCGCCGCTCTCCGCCGCTTGGGCTAAGCGGTGCATGGCGCGGACGCGGCGGTGCGTCTGGATGTGGTATAGGTTGGTGAACACACTCGCCTCGTCATCACCGCCCGCTCGCAGTACATTCAGCTCGGCAAGTGGTGGTACCAACTCGCTCATCTCAGTAACTGTGATGCCGAGCAGCTGGAACAGCTCCTTGCGTACGGCCTCCGAGCGGCTGTGCAGGCGTCGGCGCATGCCTGGGAGCAGCACACGAGTGGCCAGCGACACACACTCAGGATCGTGTGCCTCGCGTACAAAGCGCTGCAGCATCGCTGAGGCATTCGTACGCATCGCTAGCTCGTCGTCGCAAATATAAAAGAGGGCATGGTAAAGCAGAACATGCCATTCGCGAGCACCAATGACCGTTTCCGCATCAAGGATCGCATCGAAGGCGCTCAGGCGCTGCTCCAGGTCTGGCTCATCCACCATCCGCGCGGAGTACGCGTTTAGCGCTCGGACCCATTCCGTGATACGAGTCAGACTCGGCTCAGCCGTCGCAAGCTGCGCAAAGGCCTCCGCATACTGTCCGCGTGCCTGGCGCGAGCGCAGCTCCGAGCCAAGGCGGCAAAACAGGCCATACAGGTCGTCCAGAAAAGCTCCTGACGTACCTGCGCGAGGTAGCAGCAGGGAAAAGGTGCGCAGCAGCTCCGTCTTGGTGCGTTCAGGGATGGCGCGGGCGCTGTGGCGCATGAGTGGCACAAGAAGCTCGACGACCTTGGCAGCAGCCGCCTGTGTCGCAATGTGCGGCGCCAGCAGCGAAAGCACACTCAGTTCCTGGCGCAGAAGATCATCGCGAACATGTAGAGCGAGGGGATGCGTAAACTCAGTGCGGATTGTGTGGCGAACAAGCGGCTGGAGATGCTCAAGCAGAGCAGGCACCATCGGGAGGACAACCTGGTCCCGAATGGCCTTCGCTTCTTCGCCTTCCGCCTCAGCGACGCTAAGCAGGCGCTCGGCCATATCGAGGATGGTCTGTGCGACAGGCGGCTTGATGCTTGTGCTGCTAAGACCAGCATACACCGCAGGCAAAATGGACGTGTCGCTCAGGAAGCAAATGAGTGTGTCACTCTCGCTGATCCAGGTGCGGCACAGTTCCAAGAACGCGGATGGCGCCTGGACACTGTCTTGGGCGAATGTAGCAAGCCGGGGATGGACCAGGCGCGTAAGGATCACGTCGCGGAACTCGGTCCAGTTGGTCCCTTGGCCGTAACGCACAAAGTCTGCGAGGCGACGCAGTGCAGCGCGCCTCACTTCGCGCGCCTGCTCGTCGGTGGCATCGGCTGCATGCGCCGCGAGGCTAACCACCACACCGACCAGGCGGTGCATGCATGGCTGAAGAGCACGTCCTAGGTGACGCAAGACCTCGCCGAGCATCTGCAATAAACCCAGCTGCTTCCGCATGGGCGCCTCGGGCGGTGGCGGTAGCACAAATGGCTGTGTCACGACCTGATCCACAAAGGCCCCCAGCATGAGATCGACCAGCAGCTGCAACTCCTCCACTCGACTCTCGTATAAGGCCGATAGAATGGCCGTACGGCGCGCATGCTGTCCAGCACCGCTTGTCCGCACGCCACGCCGCGAAATCATAAGGCCATACAGCAAGCGGATAAGCACGGGCATGACCTGGGGGCGCATCACAGCGCTGAACTGCTCCGACGTCGCCGAGAGGTCCAGCTGCGAGAGCGTATCGCGGAACTTGGCCGTGTCCAGCAGGTTGCGCAGTTTGTCTTCCATGTGCACAAGTGCAGGCGGTTTCCAGGTCAGCAGGCACGAGAGTGCGCCGCGCTGTACAGTGATTTCCGGCTGCGCACACAGAGCAAGGAAGTGGGTTTGCATGTCCGAGGCCTTGTGCATCCGTGCCGGGTCACGGAACTCGGCAAAGATGGCGAGGAACTGGCGCAGACGTTCCATGCGTGCAATGGTCGGTGCGCGGTCCGTCTCTGGCGCATCTACCAGCGACGCCCACTGCGCAAGCACATGCGACACGAAAGCCTCGCTGTGCTTTTCGGGTAACAAGGCATGCTGCTCATACAACAGGAGAATCTCTGTGGCATAATGCGCGGCATCAAAACGTACGTGCGGCGTCATGCGCGCTTGAAGCGCAGACGCCGCGCGCTGCGCAGGATCCACACCGTCCAAGTGCACAATATGTGCAAGAGTGCGGAGGCGGCGGGTCAGCTGCGGATCATGCAGTTGGTACAGGTCGTCGCGAGCATCGTCATGCGACGGTTCAGTAACATGAGGTACCTCCTCCTCCTCCATCTCATCGCCAGGCTCGGGACCCGCATGCACTAGGGCATCGGCCGCTTGCAGTTCAGCGAAAGAGACGCGCCAGACTTCCTCGCCGATGCGCGCACTCAAGGCCACCAGTGTCTCGCGACTCGCGGCCCATACAGGCTTTAAGTTGAGCTTGAGTGTGCCGATGGCATAACGCACAAGGGCCTGCATCTGCAGGTCGCTACCAGTCAGGGCCTTGCAAGCTTCGCGCTGGGCGTATCGCAGCTTAACATTTCGAGCGGTAACGTTGGCCACATCGAGGGACATCGCTTCGACCTCCGCGAGGAGAGCAAACACGTTGAGAGGCGCCTCTGTTACGAGCGCCAACAGTCGCAGCGCCGCATGTACAATTGCGCGGTTGGGATCAAGCAAGGCACTAATCAGCACAGGCCACATATGTGTCACGGACGGCAGAGACGTCGGTGCTGCAACCGCCTCGGCCAGGTCAGCCAGGGCAGGTAGGACGGCATGGCTAGACACACTGGCCTGCAGCAAACGCACAAAGATGCTCGGCTCACCGTCAAAAAGCACCTGCACACACTCTCGTACATTCAGAGGCGAACGTAACACAGTTACAAGACTCGCGAGCAGTGAGCCTAAGATGCCATCCAAATAACGAGTCGTTGTGGTGCCGGCACCGCTTGCCGCTGCTTGGATGCAGCGCACGAGGAGACGTGCCATGGCCGGTGCAGCGCTGGGAAAGCGGCACGCGAGTGGCACAGCTGGCATGCTCGTCAGAACCTCATCGTCCGTTCGCCCGCTGTCCAGCAGCGAGGCCAGGCGATCTAGGCGCTGCTGGACCTTCTTTTGCGCACGCTTCGTCCATCGCAGCACAGTGGTGGTCGGCGGCGCATCATGCAGCTTGGCGAGGTGCCCTTGGGCATCGAGCTCGGCCAGGAACGCCAGCGCGGCATCTTCCTGCGCGGCCTTGGCATGACCGGCCAAGATCTGCGACGTGGCATCGAGCGCGGTAGGCAGTGCCAGTGCACCATAGCTGTGCCACGCTAGCGCAGGGTCACCAAGAGCGCGGTATACGCCGTCGAATGCCGCCCATGCCACCTCAAACGGCTCGCGCTCGTGACGCGTCGCAAACGCTTGCAAGACCTGCTTTCCAGGCCCTGTCAGGTCCTGTACGCGGGCCAAAGGCATGGACACACATACCAACGACGTGTAAGCTCGGAGTAGCGGCGCATTCGTTGCCGAGGAGTTCCAGACCATGCGAGCATCCAGCTTCGGCAGCCAAGCAAAGAATTGTGCCTTGACGCTGTCGTCCACGCGCGTGCCCTTGCGGGTGCCTAGCGCCGCAGTGAGCCATACCAGGCACGTCGGCAGCTCGGCCAGCGGGCTCTCTGTCGCCCGACACAGCAGCCACTCGAACACTGGTATCATATCGAGCGCACGTGTATGGTGCACCAGGGCTGTCATGATGCGCTCACCCCACCGCTCGATGCTGGAGGCAAACGGTGCATCCCAGCTGAGAGCACATGAAAGAAGTTCGCGCGTCCGCGAATGAAGAGCATGCGCAGCCGTCTTGCAGCTGTGAGCCCACGTCGCAGCAATGCCGCTATCCAGGGCTGGTCCATACGTGTGAGAATCCACACGCATGGTATGTACTAGTACACCCAGCTGCGAAAGCGGCGCCTTGCGAATAAGATGTGCGAGTGCCTCGGTCGCAAAGCGGCGTGTGTGCGAACGGGCCATGGGACGCATGCTCCGCAGCATAGCATCATTCTCTGCACACTGAGCGTCTTCGTTGTCAGTTACAGAGGCGGTTAATGTCTGGTCGGTAAGCAGATCGCGGACAATAGTCCAGCTTGCGACAAGCAATTGGGCGTCCGAGCTGCGGACCATGAGCGAAGATACGGCCCGAAATAGCCACGCTGCGCTGTGGAAAGCGCGCTCCACGAGACGCGCGGCAAGCTCTTCGTCGCCCCGCGTGAGGTTCTTGTCCATCAGAGAGGACGCGCGCAGTAGGGCCGTCAGAAGCGTGGGGTACACAGGAAGGAACTCAGAGCCCAGGTCAAACGCCATACGTGGCACCAGGTCCAAAAGTGCATCCCACGCGAGCCAATTTTGTGGGTCGCGCAGCGTAAGCCCCGCGTCCAGCTCCGCCGCGATCTCGTCGCGGTGGTGCACCAGCAGAACAAGCGATTGTGCCTTAGGCATGACGTTCGCATAAAACGACTGAAATGGCAAACTTAGATTCAGCTCATTCCACTGCTGCAGCGCCGAGCCGAAGGCCGTGCTCTGCAGGTCGGACGTCTCGGTGACAGTGGGGGTCGCTCCTGTTGCCACGGCGAAGGCGCTTGCTGGCGCATCGAGACCGGCCACCTGCAAGCGCGAGGCACCCCAGTTCGTACCAGAGTCTCTTGATAAGTCGATAGTGACATGTTTGAGCCGCTCGTGGAACGACACGTAGCGGTGCGGCGCCGCACTGTCGCCCATCGTAGCGTCGTCCACTGACGAACAAGCCAAGTGGAGCTAAAAACTTTTTTCAGGTCGGCCGAGCCATGGCATCGTGGAGCTGCTGGTCAAGGCGTTGGTCCTTGGCCACCAGAACGCTGCTAGCTGACTATGGACCTGTTTGCTGATACGGCAGATGCGCCGGATGAGCAGTTTTCGATCAACCAGTCATATGCGGAGCGTTACCATCATAACAAACGCCGGGTTGAGCTTGAGCAACTTAAAGAAAAGTACGGTAATGCTCCGGAGGAAGACGAAGACGACTCGAAAGACGACTCAGAGGATGTCACCGAGGACGAGGACGGAGAACAGCTGACTCCCCACATGGATGCTGCAATATTGCGTACACTCCAGCGAATTCGCGAAAAGAAGGACGATCTTTATGACACGAGCAAGCGTGTGTTTGACGACGAGCAGGCAGCTCTAGCAACACGGGCCTTTCCCACGACAGATCACAAGAGCTCCAGTAAGAAGGTGACGCTGCGTGACTACCAACGGGGCCGCATGCTCGAGGCCATGAAAGATACCAGCGACCCAGCCAAGGCCTTCGCCGACGCCACTTCGCGCGAGTCGCCGTCTGACACGCACGCGCAGCCTACGCACAATGAAGAGCAAGAGGCGATTCGCTCCGAGTTCCTCAACGCGGCACGAAACAGCGAAGATGGGGATGGAGACGACCTATTCCAAGTGCGCGCGGTTGACGACAACGACGACAACGGAATGTACCGTCAGGCTCTGTTGGATGCTGTGGACGAGCAGAATGGTGAGAAGAATATACGTGACCTTCTCCGTGATCACACCCACGGTGACGCACGCACACAGGAAAACGAGGATTTCCTGATGAACTATATTCTCAACCGCGGCTGGGTGGACAATGACTTCATACAAAGCAACAGTCAAGGCGCCCAGTCACGCGACTGGGACGCAGAGGCAGCCGATCTTGACTCAGAGGCTTCGTTTGACTCTGCTGCCGATGCGTTCGAGCACGCTTACAACTTTCGTTTCGAAGACCCGTCGCTGGCCCAGAAGGCCTTTGCGATTGAGAGTTTCCCTCGTCACACAGATGACACGATTCGCCGCAAGGACGATCGTCGTAAGAAGGCTCGTGCTGAACGTGCTGAGCGCAAAAAGGCTGAGAAAGAGACCAAGATGCGCGAATTAGATCAACTCAAGGCTCTTAAGCGCCAGGAAATTGCCGATAAGCTGAAACGTCTGCGTGATGTCTCAGGAGGAGACAACAAGATGGACGGCCGTGCTTTCGAAGGAATTGATTTTGAGACTGACTTTGATCCGGAGGAGCACGATCGCATGATGCAGCAGCAGTTTAACGACGATTACTATGCCCATGAAGATGATACAGTGAAGCCACAGTGGGACGACGACATTGAAATTGATGATATCCTTGCCGAGGCGGAGCCAACGACTAAGAGCAAGAAGAGTAGCAAGAAAAGCAAGCACAGTGAGCAACAGAATATGGATGCTGATTATACCGAAGGACAAGATGTGAAGCTTTCAAAGAAGGAGCGTAAGGCACTCAAGAAGAAGGAGAAGAAGGCCAAGAGCAAATCCACGGCCGAAGCAGCTGTGAATGAAGATGAGATGGATGCTGACAAGACGGAGACCGCTATGTCCGAATCTGATCGCAAGCACCGCGCGCGCGAGCTGATGGATCAGTATTACAATCTGGGGTATGAAGATATGATCGGCGATACACCGACCCGGTTTAAGTATGCATCAGTGCCTAAGGAAAACTATGGGCTGAGTGCCGTTGAAATCCTCTTGGCTGATGACGCCGACCTCAATAATGTCGTGGGTCTGCGCAACCTGCAACCCTACCGCCGAAACACCGCTAAACCATCTAATCTGAAGAAGCGACTGAAGCGGTTCCGTGATGAGCTCGACGCACGCAATGCCAATGAAGAACCAGCCGAGCAACCCAAGAAGAAGCGATTGGGTAGGAAGGAACGGCAAAAATTGAAGGCTACACAGGAAGGAACGGAGTCTACTTGAAGTGGAACGTTTCCATATCTTTCATTACCATTGCACCGGCCTCGTTGAGGATTTTGCTCACTTCACGGTACCAATACAGGGGGCTAAGTGTGAACTTTAAAGTATTGATACGCTCCCATGTGATTTGGTACGAGTACTGGATCAAAAGAGTCAGTGGGTCGACACGACCCTCGAAATAGTACCATGTTGCCATCCAGCCTAGATAGCCCAACAGAGTAATCACGATTATGGTCACAAAAATGACAGAGGCCATGGCCCAGAACATTTGCTTGACTTCGTTCTGTTTCATCTGTGCTTGAGTGACAACATCCACGTCGTTCATCAAGTCGCGCTTGACATGCTGACGAACCAAACCTTCGCGCGAGAAGACCCAGTTCTGGTACATATATGAGCGAATATCACGCGAGCTGTTCTGCGATGCAGACATGACGAAGGACGGGAACTTCGACTCATACCAAGTTTCGATTCGACCGAGTTCGACACACCAGCGAACATAGCTTGGATCGTCAGGTGTGATTTTCTTGTGAATGGCCCGTGCAAAGTCCAAGAAAATTCGCGCCACATCGCGTGGGTTCGTAGCGTGAAGAATCAAGCGGACAGCGAGGGACTTGCGGATCTTAACATTTTTCTTGAAAACATCTGCATTGTTCACTAGCTTCTCGAGTGTTGCAATGGCCATGACTTGCGGAGTTGCGCAAAAGTTGAATACACTCTGGTCACGCAGCAAGATCAAATAGTCGAGAGAGTGGGTTGCATGCGTCATCGCATCCAGAAGCATAGACGAGAGGATCTCACGAGCCTTTCGGCCCTCGAGTGTGTCTGTAAATTTAAAAGAACCCGAACCAGAGCGAGTTTCCACAACACCGCGCTGCACTTCGGCCTGGTGTGCAAAGATTCCATCTTTACCCCAGCACTCCTTCGGCCAGAAAGAACGGCCTTCTTCGCAGTCTTCCGCGTAGTCGCGGATGATGTTGGTCTTCTGGAGGAATAGGCCCATGTGATTAGATAACTTCAGTTGGTACCCCACCAAAGGACGTTCAATGTTCGTTTGGACAAATAGACCGGAGAGACCCTCGCCCACAAGACCGGCAACAAAGTGGCAGTATAGGTCGTAGTCTTGCCACTTCTGCATAGTTAGGCCCTTAGGAGAGTTTCCCAGTTCAATGTAAGAGGCCATTCCCGCGCCCATTCGTGCACAAATATCAGCAATGACCGAGCGACAGCCCTCGTTCAAAAGTTGGAATTCACCAATAACCTTATCAAATTCGACCAAAAGCTGGCGGTCTTTTTCGTTGGGGCCGCTTCCTGTGAAATTCCAGCCAGGCTCATCCAGCTTCTTGTAGAAGTCAAGGAGGAGAGGAATCTTGACTTCAGGCTTCAATGTCATGTCATCTTCCACAGTATCAAGACCTCGTAAGACCAGGTAGAAAATGCAAATTACTCGGCTTAGCTCTCCTTTGAGTTCCTTGATCACCGCTGCAAAACTACGGCTAGTTGCGTCCAGGAAAGACCAGCATGCCCGCATGCGCTCCCGGTCCCAGCCACTAGTCTCTGGATGTTGCCTGATGTCATGAACAGGATCACGCCATACTTTGTATGTGATCAAAGCGCGAAGTTCATTGGGATGTGTAACTGCTGTCTTGACGATCTCCATGCTGCACAGGTCTCTCGGTCAGTAATGTCGCATTGCGCTTAAGTCGCCAGGTTGGGGTCTTGTCACGTGGTCAACCCTCACTCTCCAAAAATCTTTTATTGCCGCTCCATTGATCGCATCATGGATTCATTGCTTCAGCCCCCTCTTCGACTGGCTGCTGTTAGTAAGCCGGAACCTACGACGATCGCAGATGCTAGGGAAGATATTGACTCGTTCATTCAAACATTTAAGCAAAGACTTGGAAATACGACGACCTCAGAGTCACAAGATGTTACGAACTCCGGTGGTGTGTTGATCAGCCAATTGATTCAACTCCGGAATGGCTTGACGGAGTCTTCATGAAGTTTAAAACTGCAACATGACGGAATATATAGCTTAAGAAAGGTCATATACCCCTATGGTGGAAAGAAACACTAAATAATTTTGCTTTGTCCATATGTACTTTATCGCTCAAGCTCTTGGGAGGTTTCAGTTTGACTATCTTCTTTGAGCATACTCAAAAATTCTGAATAAGTTAGGTAGTGATCAATACGCACCGTTCCAGTCGTCCATATTTGTGCTTTGTACCCTAGGAGTGGCGGGAACACGAGCTATATCTTGATTGTTCTTATTCGAGAAAAGGGCTTCGTACCAAGAAAGGTGACGAGAATACGGCGCAACAGAGGACTCGGCATCAGACGCAACAGAGCTTTCAAATCCATAATCAGATGGTTTAAGTCCAGCCAAAACCATCTTCTTGCAAATTTCTGGATAGTGTGTTAAGGTCTTTCGACGATCATAGAGCAGCTGGTCACGTACTCCTGTAAGAAGTTCACGCTGGTGAAAAAACTTAAGGTTTCTTTCGTCCCGCTGGCGACGAATGGTGGTGGCATTTAAAGCAAGAGATGTGACGATAGACAAGAGAAAGAGTTGAGGTGCCAACTCACGAACAGACTCATTGCTAAAGAGCCTACGCAGCATGCTTTGAATGAAAGGTGGAGGGCAAACGACCAAACATACAAAGATGAAGTTGAATATCGGCTAGAAAATACAAATCGTACGCATAAGTCAATAATAAACATAACGAATTAGAAAGCATAGAGCTAATATCTGATATTCTATAAAATCGAATTTAAAAATTATCAAATTAATATATAAAATATAATATTCATTTTTGATCGAAAATAAAATTACTAATAGACGAATAGTATTAGTGTAAGAATATGTATCATTATTTAGTAATTTTAATTATATTTAAATTTATATTAAAGTTATTCAGAGAATTTATTGTTTAAATAAAATATAACTATAAATATAAATGTATATTCGAAAGTCATTTTAATTTATGGTTTAGTTATTTTATTAGTTATCTTTATATCATCAGTAAAATTTATTTTTGATAATTTATATGAGGTCTCTTTTAAAACTTCTTTTATTAACTGAGTGATATTTATTCTGTAATAATTATGAAGTACTAGCAAATATTGGGATTTGCCACCAATCCGATTCCCCCAAAGTGGAGGTGTTGTTCGAGAACCGATTGGCCCGGTCTTTGGGTGTCGATGCCTTTGACAGTTCCTGAATATTTGAACTTGCAACGTCGCTTGCCTGTGGCAGTTGTAATACATTTTGTGATCCAATTGTAATTGAACCCCCCATTGTAGACGTCATTGTACTGTAGTTGGCATCAGCCTCAGAGTCTTCACAAACACTGGGGGCATCGATCATGTCCATGATAGCCGCCTCAATAGTGACGGGCGCCCACAATCGCCTGTCACCAATCGGTTTGTCATCGATAGTTGGGAGGTCAATAAAGGAAGTTTGTTTGGCAAATGCCTCTTCAATTGATAAAAGGTTCGACCAAGCTTTCTGTACAAACTGGAGCGGGTCGCTCTGCGCAAGTTCAATGTTTCGCCGGTGATCTGCCATCATTATATCAAGAGTCTTGCCCACAGCGTCTGCGGTTTGTTCGGACGAAAGTTCCATTCCAGGAGATCCAGCTCCTGTTGCTGACTTTGTGTCGCTGCTCGTAGGCCTTGGTATATCAAGCGTCCCTCTCGAAGCTTTCGATGAGGAAACATCCCCGGATGTTTGAGAGTTGCCCCGAGACTTACTACTGTCGAACTTATGTTGGTTGACTTCCAAAGACCCTTGCTGATTCGACTCAAGTTCCTTCTTGGCCTTTTTGTTAGACTCGGAAAATACATTGGAGCGTCTGGGATCGTCAGAAGCATTTCTTCCCTGCGTTCCCTTTTGCTGAGAAGCCAAAGTTTTCGCCATAATCCGTTGTGCCAGCTTGTCATCATTCATTCGCACGAACCCAATGCAGCGTGTCATCTGGATCTTTAATTTCTCAAGATCTGAGGGACGCAATATGCACTGTCGTTTAGGAAGAAGAGCCAACTGATCCTCAAACATGTAGACCATAATCTTGACTCGTTTTGCAGGTTCGATATTTCTAGACATGGCCAAGAATGCAGGTAAAAGCGCTGACACAGTGGTTTTCAGAGGAATCAGTTTTTCCATTTGTTGTAATACACTTGATTTTTCGCTTTCTGTCATGGATTCAATGACTGGTAACTTGGGACGAGAGACATTTAAACTCAGTTCGATTTTGCGTATAAGACCTTCTGCATCCTCCAGCATTTTTGGCGTTACAACCAGAGGTTGCCAACGCTGCTTATCAGGAGATTTGTTGGTGCTTCGCTTCGTCGGTTCAGTTGCTCTAGTTTGAGGGGGGGCGGGAATATGTTGTTGGGCAGGGGTCCAGCTTTGCGAGCCAGCCACATTTTGGTTTGAACTCTGTGGCATGGCAGGGGTGAAAGGCTTGGATTGTTGCTGTAGTAGCTGTGCCATTTGTTCAGGGCTCAGATTCAATGAACCAAGCTGCTCTTTGGTAAAAGGAAATGATACACGCGCAGTAGTTTGTTGCGCCTGTGGTTGGGAGCTTTGTTGCGAATGCATGACGGCATAGTTAGGTGGTCGAGGCTGCGCTGTTTGGGGTTGGGCCATGGATTTTATCGCATTTCCTTCAGTCCTTAGGTTTGAATGAACCATTTGAGGATTACTGCGGCCCATGGAAAGCTGATGCAGCATCGCACGGTTCCAAACGTCCTCAAATAGCTCCAAGTAGTTTTTATAGATTTGAGCAAATTGAAGAACAATAGAAGCCTGTTGGGTGGGATTCACCGAGATAAAACCGAGTGCAATGGATATAGAAGACCACATATTCTTTTTTGTCACAGCTTTGCTACCGCCCAGAGACTGTACCGTGGAAAAAAGTTGGTACAAGTCTACTTCGCGGCCATCCACGACAGGGGCAGGTAAAGATTTACCGTGGCGCCGCATCAATTCTGAAAGAGTACGCTTAAATTGTTCAGGCGTGATCGAGATATTGGATGCCTGCGCATGTTGAACAGCGGGCATCGGTATTGTAGGCTGGGCTTGAGGCATAGACCCTGACTGGTTACCAAGGACATTTGTCCCTAATTTCGAAGGTGTAGCATTCGCAAAAGTTGATGGGGTAAAGGTGGACATGTTTTGCGCCGTGACAGATGGCGTCATGTTGGAAGGACCAGGAGATGCAGGCATCTGGACTCCTTGCGAGATTTTTTGCAACAAAGTAGTCTGCAAGCGTGTTAGTTCTTGATGCGCTCGCTGAAGTGATGATCGTTCAGCATCACTCATGGGAGAAGAAAGTTTTTGCTCAATCTCAGATATACGTTGTTGGATCTTGCGCACGAACTGTACTCCTTGCGCTACATTGTTGGACTGGTTGACTTTATTGGTGTCCATATTCGTACTCATAGGACTGTGAGTCATGGGAGCGATAGGGTTCTGTCCTGGCATAGCCATGGGCTGATTCATCTGTATCCCATGAATATTCTGGGCCAGCGTATTGTAGACATTTTGGGATGATCCACTGGCAGATATGGCTGGATTGGGAGATAGAGGTTGGGAGGCCTGCATAGGTGGCGCTGATGACGACTGCTGCTGGTCCAAGATAGAACGAAGCTATGATGAGACATGAGAACATACCTGAGAGAGCTGTAAAGGAGTAAGAAGCCCAGCTTTAGCTTTGTTGATCATGTCGGTAAGAATCGTGTTCATATTCTGTGTTGGCATGGGCTGCATAGTAGGCATGGCTTGTGTTTGAGTCAGCTGGGGTATCTGGGAGGCTGACGTGAATTGGTTGGATACTTTCATGGCCGACTGACTTGAATTAGCGCTGGCCTGACCTAGCAGAGATTGAATTTGTTGAGGTGTCAAACTATTAAGAAAGTCTTGTTGAGGCTTGGGTAGGGATGCTAAGCCAGACTGCTGGACTTGATATGCTTGCTGTGCCTGCATTTGTTGTTGCTGTTGCTGTTGTTGCTGTTGCTGTTGTTGCTGCTGCGCAAGTTGTGCTAGCTGTTGTTGAGCCGCGCTCGGAAATGTCCCAGGAGGAGCGTACGACATTGCGATCCCAGTCGTACTCACGGCAGAAGATGCAGGACGTTGCAGTGGATTACGGTGGGACCAATGGCAGTACTTGCTCTGATAGGGCGGGGCTGCTCCACATCTCCAGGATGCAACCCATGAACCCAGTGTACTCGGCCCAACGACAGTGATAATACCTGGGAGGGGAGAGAGGCAGAACTACATGAGATATAAGTGTACCTATAATAATTGGTATAGAATGAGTGTAGTAACGTTTCAAGCAAATGAACATGTGCGGCCAAAATTACAAGGTTTGTTCGAGCTCAGAAGTTATGGCATCATCCTCCGCTTTAGAGGCCGGTTCTTCTGTCACATCCGATTCTTTTGGCTCCATTTTCTCTGTGCTTTCCTTTGCTTCTCGCACGGGGTCGATAGCGCTCGGCTTGACTGGCGCATCTCGCATGTCGGCCTCAAGACGTTCATAGAGAATACTGTATTGTCAAATTTCTGTACGTACGCTCGCTCCAAACGCAGACGCTGAATATTTCCCTTGATGCGCAGGGTGGTGGCTTGTAGCTTGTCATTTTCCTAGGGTGAGTACTGGTGACACTAACCATTTCGATCTCGTATACCTTCCGCTTTAGCTCCTTGTACTTTTGGCGATACTTGATCGCATCACTCTGGATAGCAACACTAGAAAGATATGCCTTAGACTTTTGCTTCGTAGGGGCTGACGCGTTTGTTGCAGCACCTGTAGCCATGGTCGTTGCAAGCAGAACGACCGGGGTAGGTGGGCAGAGGAAGCGTCACGTGGCACTCCACGTGAAGGATGGCTCGGCGCCGACCTTCTTCTTTACACACTGTCGCGCGATGTCGAGCGAGAACCAGGCCGGTGCCGCTGCCCCGGAGCAGCTGGTAACCTCTGTGAAGAACATGAGCGTAAAAGAAAAGCCTGAGAAAAAGTCCAAGGGTGGAAATGTCACGACTGGGCCCCTCGAAGTGCGTTACAACGAGGCTCTAACAACAGTTCGAACCACGCCCCGCGTACTTCCAGTCACGTATTGACATGTTTGAGCGCGTCAAGGCGGAGCAAGATGCTGCTCGTGCAGCAGCTGAGAGGAGTCCTATCGTGATCACGATGCCTGATGGCTCGACACGCGAGGGCACGAAGTGGGAGACGTCGCCCATGGATGTCGCTAGGCAAATTTCCAAGAGCCTCAGTGAGCGAGTCGTGATTTCGAAGGTGAATGGCCAGTTGTGGGATTTGGAACGTCCTCTGGAGGATAATGTGACTTTGGAGCTGCTCGATTTTGAGCACCCGGAGGGCAAGCGTGTGTTCTGGCACTCGTCGGCGCACGTTTTAGGTGAGGCGGCTGAACGCCACTATGGCTGCCACCTGTGCATTGGTCCGCCAACAGATGACGGATTCTACTACGAGATGGGTATGGGCGACAGTGGTGATCGTGTCGTCAAATCAGAGGACTTTGATCCGCTGGAGAAGCTCATGAACCTCGCGGTAAAGGAGAAGCAGCCTTTTGAACGTGTGGTGATGACCAAGGAGCAGCTCTTGGAAATGTTCAAGTACAACAAGTACAAGGTGCACATCATCAACTCCAAGATTCCTGACGGTACCTCGACGACTGTCTATCGCTGCGGTCCAATGATTGACTTGTGTGTGGGACCGCACATTCCTCATACAGGCCGTATCAAGGCGCTGACTGTGTTGAAAAACTCGGCTTCCTACTTCCTGGGTGACCAGAAGAACGACTCGCTGCAGCGCCTATATGGTATTTCGTTCCCCGACAAGAAGCAGATGACCGAGTACAAGCATTTTTTGGCCGAGGCTGCGAAGCGCGACCACCGACGAATTGGCAAGGAGCAAGAGCTGTTCATGTTTCACGAGCTGAGCCCAGGCAGTTGCTTCTGGCTGCCGCACGGTGCACGCATCTACAACACGCTCCAGGAGTTCATTAAAAGCGAGTACCGCAAGCGTGGCTTTGACGAGGTGATCAGCCCGAACATGTATAATTCGAAATTGTGGGAGACGTCGGGTCACTGGGCCAACTACAAAGACGACATGTTTACGCTGCAGGTGGACAAGGAGACGTTTGCATTGAAGCCGATGAACTGCCCTGGCCACTGTCTCATGTTCGGGAGTCGCGACCGCTCATACAAGGAGCTGCCGATGCGCTTTGCCGACTTTGGCGTGATCCACCGCAACGAGGCGAGTGGTGCACTGAGTGGTCTGACGCGAGTGCGGCGCTTCGTGCAGGACGATGCGCACATCTTCTGCCGGGCTGAGCAGATCGAATCAGAGATGATCAACTGCTTCGACTTTCTGCAGACCGTGTACGGCCACTTTGGCTTCTCGTTTAAGATGGAGCTGTCGACGCGCCCTGAAAAGTTCCTGGGTGATATTGCCACCTGGGACGCAGCTGAGCAGCGCCTTGCGGCTGCCCTGGACAAGTTCGTGCCGGGTAAATGGGAGCTGAACCCTGGTGATGGTGCCTTCTATGGTCCCAAGATTGATATCACCATTAGTGATGCTATGCGCCGCCAGCACCAGTGTGCTACGATCCAACTCGACTTTCAACTGCCGCAACGCTTCAACCTGGAGTACAAGACGCCGCAGGGCGCTGCGGAGGCAGAGAAGCACACCGAGCGTCCCGTCATGATTCATCGTGCGGTCGTTGGCAGTCTGGAGCGCTTCATTGCCATTCTAATTGAGAACTTTGCGGGTAAATGGCCTTTCTGGCTCTCGCCTCGCCAGGTACTTGTCGTGCCTGTGACGCAGAGCGTGTACGACTATGCGCAGGAAGTGACAGGTCTACTGTGGGACCAGGGCTTCTTTGCGGATGCCGACCTGTCGGACAACACGCTGAACAAGAAGATCCGCAATGGCGAGCTCGCGCAGTACAACTTTGTGTTTGTCGTGGGCCACGAGGAGAAGGCTACCCGCAGTGTCAATGTGCGCAACCGTGACAATGACCCGAATGTCGCCAAGGGCAAGACCGATACGATTGCACTGGACGTGGTGCTTGGCAAGCTGCAGCAGCTCAAGGCGACCCGTGCTCTCGCGAATCAGCTTCCGTAGGTTGGATAACGAAGAGGTAAACCCATGCGCGCGCGCTCGGACCGGTCCGGTCTGCCCATAGGCATGGCCGCGGGGAGCACTGTCCGAGGGGATGCAGCAGTGGGTTGTGGCGCAGGGACGGCCTTCTCAGGCCACACATAACCGACGGCACCAAACACAAAGTGCTGCACCACGGGGCGCTTCATAAGGCACTCGGCATCGTACATCTTGATCATGCCCTTGTATACCTTTGGCCAAGCCGCTACATTCCGCGCAATGTCGTAGAGGATGGGCGAATGTTCTTCAAACGGGCCGCGCTTTAGCGAGTGGATGCGCGCCAGGGATGAGACGTAGAGATTCGGCTGGGGGCTCACCGTGCGGGGTAGCTGGTACGCCAATGTATCCGACGGCGAGAGCTTGGGACCAGTGCGCGGCTCGCGTCGCTTGGAAAAAGGGTATAGGGCCGCATCGGAAATCTCGGCGGGGCTCAGGGCCGAGTCGCGAAGCTGCGCCGCGCCTAAAATATATGGCACAAAATGGAAGTCATCGAGGCCCCAGACACCATGGCTGCCCGCTGGCTCGAGTGCATAGCGGTCCTGAAGGTGCCACGTTACGCGCAGATATGCAGGAAGCACCTCCAGCGCAAGGCGCGTTTCCGTCTCCTCGGTCGCTGGAAGCACTCCGAGGCGCACCAGGAAGCCGAGCCAAGCCACAAAGTGGAGTTCATGGCCGGTGCCATAGTCAATGCGCACGAAGGAGCCAAAGGCATCGAGCAGGTAGGGTACCAGTTCGCGTATATAGTCACGGTAGGAAGAGGGAAGGAGCGCTTCGTGCAGCACTTCGACCCGCTCGGCGAGGCGCGCACCCCAAGTGCGGAACGCCAGGTTGCCAAAACGCTGAGGCCCCGCAAGAGGTGCGATCTCATCGGTCCATGTATCGAGCTCGATCAGCAAGGTTAGGACGCGATTTATGCCATCGCTTGGGTTGTGTGCGGACCGGTCCCATGGCACGAGGCGCGTAGGCTGGCCGGTGCACGCATCGGCCAATCGCATCAAGAAGAGCAGGAGGGTATGATGGGCGTCGCTTGTTTGCCACACGCCCATATCTTCGTCACTCAGGATGAATTTGCGTGGCACAGTCGCTCGCGAGCGTATGGCGGGATCGTCCGCATTGAGGCATGGGAGGGGCGGCAGCTCGCCGGTCTGTGTGTCCAACATAGCAGGTGGCTGCGAGGCGCCAAAGTCTTGCCACGTGCCAAATGGCCCATTTCGATGGAGCGCCCGTTCGCAACTCTCATGTGGCTGCGTTGGGGCATAGCTCGGCAGGCCCTGCACACGTCCAGCTGTGTGCTGGCGAAAGGCAAGACAAAACCTGCCGTCAAGGCGCCTTCCCTGCTGCCGAATGATTGGGAGGCAGTGATTGGCATCGAGTGTCATGCGCAACTCTTGGCGAGCACGAAACTGTTCAGCGGTAAGTGATTCGTGCTTATGCATCCAGCCGCGCCGCCACCAACCTTGGATGCCGAGCCCAATACATGCGTTGCGCCCTACGATGCTGGATTTCCCGGCACGCTACCCAGTCTGCAGCCTGCTGCGGTCACCGCTGCAGTCAAAGCGGCACTGGCGCTGCGGTGTCACATTGTACCCATGTCTCTATTCGACCGCAAGCACTACTTCTATGCGGATCTTCCGTTTGGCTACCAGATTACACAGAAACGCCGTATGTACTCGCTGCTCACGCAGAACCTTTTGCGCACACGGGTGTCGTATCGATTAGCTATGGGGACGGCTATCTTTCCTCGGAGGACGCGGCGCTGGACGTGCCCATTGAGCAGCTGCAGCTCGAGCAGGACACGGGCAAGTCCATTTACGCCGCTACTGATTCGGGGAGTCATATCAGCCTGCTGGACTACAATCGTGCGGGCGTTGCCCTCGTCGAGATTGTCAGTGCGCCGGTGCTGCGCACGTCCGAGCAGGCTGGTGCCTACGTGCGGAAATTGCGGCAGCTTCTGCGGTGCGTGGGTGCATCCAATGGCAACATGAATGAAGGATCTCTGCGCTGCGATGCCAATGTATCGGTACGTCGCAAAGGCGAGCCGCTTGGGACGCGATGTGAGATCAAAAACTTGAACAGCGTCAAGTTCATGATGCATGCGCTGGGTACGTGCGTCGCGCTAATGTATCAGACTATGAGATCCAGCGGCAGTACACTCTATTAGCTCGTGGCGAATCTGTTGTACAAGAAACGCGCGGCTTTGACGAGGCGAATGGCACCACATATGCCATGCGCGACAAGGAAGCCAGCTTAGACTACCGCTTCATGCCGGAGCCAAATGTCGGCCCACTGCGGATTGCCAAGGAGCGAATCGAGGCGGTGCGCGTGGCGCTACCCGAACTTCCCGATGCGCGCCATGCGCGCCTGAGCGACCAGTATGGTCTATCGATGCGCGACATTAATGTGCTGATGCGTCTGAATGCAGAGGACGACACAACAGACCCCTTGGACCAGGAGGTCAAGCACGCTGCCTATGCGCATGTCCCCAATGCCGTGGACTACTTTGAGGTCCTCGTTCGGATGGGCTGTGTACCCCAAGCCGCAGCAAACTGGACTATCCATCTGCTACCGAAGCATCTGGGCGCCGTGAACCTGCCGTTCTCCCTCAACCCACTTCCTCCGGTGGTCGTCGCGGAGCTAGTCCACATGATTGACGAGGAGCTCATTACGCGTATGTTGGATGACTAACACGCAGAATTTACTGCCCAGAGCTTATTGCGCGAGTTTATCCAGGCGCGCAGCTTTCCCATGACCCCATCTGGCGAACTGGCCCTGCGCTCGCACGTCCAAGCGCATGCCTTGCACCGCTTGCAGCACGAGGAGCTAGCACCGCTGTGTGCCGACGTGGTCGCCCGCTTCCCCGATGAGGTCTCTGCGGTTCAAAAGGGCAAGGAAAAGGTGCTGATGCGTCTCGTAGGTGAGACGATGCATCTCGCTGACGGACGTGCCGACCCGGCGCAGCTGACCGCGGTGCTGCGTCAGGAGGTGGCCAAAGCGTAACACGTGACATAGTTTCCTACCACGATGCCCGGGCTATCCGCCGAGGAGCTGTTGAAGCGTGCCGAGAAGAAGGCGACGTCGTCTGGCGGCTGGTTCTCCTCGAAAAAAGGCAACAAAGAGGAGGCCATTGAACTGTACAAGGAAGCTGCCAACAAGCTGCGCGCGGACACCCGCATGGACGAGGCGGGCGTGGCACTCTTGAAGGCTGCGGAACTTGAGGTCGAGACGGACGAGAAGGACTTTGCTGCGAACACCTTCTTTGATGCGAGCAAGTGCTTCCGCATGAGCCGCCCTGACCGTATGTGTCGAGTACTCACAGACAGAGGCTGTGATGGCGATTGGCCGCTGCTCCGACCTGCTTGTGCAGCGTGGTCGCTTCCGCCAGGCAGCGGACCGCCAAAAGTCCATGGCCGAACTGTACCGCGAGGACCCGAACCGTCTTGACCAGGGCCTTGCCGCGTACGACCGCGCTGCGACATGGTACCTACAGGAGGGGGCAACAGCGTACGTGCTACTGACCTGACCTCAGCACGGCGTCTGCATGTCAGCGCGAGGCAGCGCAGCTGGCGATTCAGCTGCAGCAGTACCCCCGCGCCATCGAGCTGTGGGAGGCTGTCGCTGCTGCGAGCCTGAACAGCAACCTGACCAAGTACAGTGTCAAGGAGTACTACCTTAATGCAGGTCTGTGTTACCTGGCGATCCCCGACCTGGGCGCTGCGACTCGCGCGATGGCGTTCTATGCGCAGCAGGACCCGTCATTTCCCAGCACGACCGAGGCGCAGTTCCTGCATGGCATTCTGGAGGCCTGCGAGCACAGCGATCTCGAAGCGTTCGATGCGCGTGTGCGTGACTTTGATCGCATGCGGCCGATCACTGGCTGGCGCGCTACGTTGTTACACACGGTGCGCAACACGGTGGCCGATGGCCCCGACCTTTCGTAGTCTGTACTACAGGACATCTTTGAGCGACTGCTTCGCACTGCCCCGCTTCGCTGGCTTCTTCTGATCGGGCGAGGGTTTCCAACCGATCTGTGTCAGTGTTGGGCGACGCACCATGTAAATTTGGGCATAAGTAGCGGGAACGTGCTCCTCGGAGCCGTGCAGGGCCTGGTAGGTAGCAGCAGCAGCAATGAGTGTATCGCGGTGCAAGAATGGCCGGCGGTTGATCACTGCATTGCTCTCGCCCATGTCGCGCAGATCCTGCACAAGCTCAAACATACTAGGGTAATTCACCGTGAGCTCGTCAATGTCAACGGTCTGCAGCGTAAAGCCTGCGCGAGTGAGCAGAGACGACACGTCCTTGGTGTCTGTCATGGGCGAAACATGCACGGACAGACCGCCCTCTCGCTCCTGCTCAGCCAACATCATACTCGTGCTTCTGTAAGTGGCAGCCACGTACCGCAGCTCGAAAAGCGTTTCGCCACCCAGCATGTACCCAAGGAACACGCCATCCGGTTTGAGCACACGCTGAATCTGGATGAGCGCGCCAGGCAGGTCGTTCGTCCAGTGGAGACTCCCGGGAGCGATGACGCAATCCAGCGAATTCTCTTCGAATGGCAGCCATTCCTCGTCGATAACTTGGCGTTCGATCTTGTACGGGAACTGCGCGTCTAGAT
This sequence comes from Malassezia sympodialis ATCC 42132, assembly GCF_000349305.1. Classification (NCBI taxonomy): domain Eukaryota; kingdom Fungi; phylum Basidiomycota; class Malasseziomycetes; order Malasseziales; family Malasseziaceae; genus Malassezia; species Malassezia sympodialis. The sequence goes on along the minus strand of NW_017387816.1, from coordinate 52,507 downwards.
GGGCATCGCGGTACAGCATCGCCTCACTCATGTCGCACATAATCAGCTTTTCCAGGCCGGCACTCTTAGCATCTAAGTGGTGCCGCAGATGGCCTGCACCCGCGCCCAGCTCGACAATCACAGGGAACGCGCGCTTGATATCCTGCTGTGAGACGGTTCGAACGCACCTGCAGACGCTCTGCCAGGCTCATGGCGCCCATGTCGCGCACATAATCGGTCACGCGGGACACCTCACCACGGTGGCGCTCGTCCACATAGGCCGTGCCGCTCTCATCCACGGGGCGCCGCAAGGCCGCGCGCGAGCGCTGCATACGCTTGGCCTCGCGATCAAAGATCATATATGGCGAATTTGGCGCAGGGGCTGCTTGCTTGCGCGGCAGTGACATGGTCATGCGGCGCACGCTGCGGCCGAGCGCCAGTGACTCCATGGCCCACTGGCTATGGCGCGTTGCTCCTCGGATCGCCATGGTGTCTGACCCGATCCACGCCCGATGTGGGAGAGGCTCGCTGCCACGGTGCTGCCACCACCTCCACACTTTCCGCATGGACGGAGCTGGCGAAGTCCTGGGCAGCACGGTCTTGGCATGCCTTGCCGAGGATCTGGCGCCCACGGAGGCGTATGAGCGCATTGCAGCTGTGGCGCCAAAGCTAGGGACGCAGTCGTTGTATTCATGCCTGTCAGGTACGTGTGATCCTACTTACTCAGATGTGCTCGTCCGTCTTGCGCTCGGATCACGGCCGCCGCCGCCTCTGCTATTCACATATATCGAGACCATGTGCGTGTACCGGAGCCCAAAGATGTTTGCAGAAGAGTACGACGAACGTGTAGTCGTCTTGAGCCTACTCACGCAGCTCTTTGCTTTCAAGCCAGCGGATCATGTGGCTGTGGATACCATTGCGCATCTCATCCTAGAGGCTGGCGGTTATGCGCAAGTCCTGGAGCACCTACCTACGAAACAGCTTATTGATGCTTTTGGACCATCTACATGTGATTTTTGGCGCGCAGCTCTTCGTCTCGTGGGCGATCCGGGTGCGGCCGGTGCACAACTATTTGTGAGGCTTGTCCATGGCGCTGTGCGCGATGGATGGCCGCCTGTGCATGACGAGGACGCACTTGACGTTCTTCTCAGTCAGATTCAAGACGTGGTTGTACGGATGGACGGGACACACACTGACAGCGATGCCGTGCGTCACGCCCTAGTGTCGCTCCAGCAGGGCGTGACAGCTTCCGCCGACGACCTGTTTGACGACGACGTGTCCGCCACACCGACACCCAAAGTCTGGGGGTCATATTTTTTCTTCTCGTACACGAGAGCGCTTATGCAGGCCTGGCGCGAGTCGGACGGCCGCAACCGACGTGTTCCACCGCAGGCTCCGCACCCAGGGCCAGACATGGTGCTTCTTGTGCATACACTTGCTAGGCTGGATATGGACTGGTCTCGAAAGGGCTCCGCAGCGTTGGGATTGCTTCAGCTGCGCTCGGCGCGGGCATCATCAACGAATGAGGAAGCGGGTTGCGACACGACTCTCGTCTTTTTGCACGAGCTTATTGCTGCCACGACTATTTGTGCATTGCGCGAACTTGGCGCGGACCCTCGCGCTCGTACCGCTCAGGCATGGCGCCATGTATTTGGTGGTGTAGTACGTGTGCGAAACTGACCACAGATGCCCCCTCTGGCCGTATTATTGCAGCAGCATGCGCCTCCTACGAGCGATTCGCTCTCAGGGCGGGATGTGCTAGCGGCTCATTTCGCTTTGTACGAGCCGTTCCAGGAGTGGATGGCCCTGGACCGCACTGCTACTCAGACGCTTGACGTTCCTCCGCTGGCAGAAGCGATGCACTTGTGTTGGAATGCATGGACGCCATTCAAAACTGACGACCTTCTGGCATGTGCCTCTTCGGCTGTACAGGCCTACGGACAGTCGGTTCGGACATGCTTGGACGAGGCGCCACAGCGAATGGACAGCCTGGTGCCTCAAGCCTTGGCAAATGCATCGCTGCAGTACATGCTGGCGACTGAAATCCGCCGCGTTCTTGCTTTGTGGATGGAAAAACAGGCAGACATGCGACTAGTCGTGGCACTGTGTCGCTCGTTAGAAATTCATGTCCCGCTGGCTCAAGACATGCTCTTTCTGTACGTTGACCCCCATGAGCTGTGCCAAGCACTGGAAGCGGCCCTCTCACGCATGCCTGCGTCGCTGTGGGTAAACGCTGACGAACTTGCCTCGACCGGACGTGCCATACTCTTCTTGGCCCTAGTCGCCTCACATTGTACTCAAGCGGTGCCATCCGTGGGCGAGGCGCGTGCATTCTTCACGCTGGATGTGTCTGTGCCTGCACGCGAATCTCTTGCTCCGCCGACGCGCGAGCTGCTGGATCGGTGGTGCTGCGAGCTGACGGCAGGTCAAGGCATCTCTGATACGCTGCTTGCGGCCTCGCCCCCGTGGACCATGTATTCCCTTGCGCCCATCGTGCTGGCACAGCTTTTGAATGCACACCAATACACGATGATTGACACACAGACCTTGCACTCGGCCGTGTCCTACTTTCTCCAGGCGCCACTGCGCCATACCCTACATACAACGCTGCGATGGCTTGCTAGCTACACCCACCAAACCCACGTCCGTGCCTACTATGCTTCACATCTTCACGCTCATGTATGCACCTGCCTCGATGTCCTACAAATCCTGCTCCTCTCTGACGCCTGCTGTCCCCTGGTGTGCACGCTTGCAATGCCCGTTGTGCTTCCGCTGCTTCGGTATGAGCAGCTGGCAACGATACCCGGTACCGCCGGAAACACCCTGCGTACCTGCTGCCAACTCCTTGAGGCGAAGTATGTACACTCCCGTGCTGCGCCCGCCACCTGGCTGGCTCACGCCCTGAGCAGGGAGGAGAGCCGTGCCTCTCTCTGCCAATGGGTGGCGACGACTAGCTCTGCTGCGGCGCACGATACCACGACGGCACATACCTGGCTCTCGCTACTACAACATACAATGCCTGACGACACGTGGACGGTCCAACTCCTTGGCACGGCCCTGGTTCTTGCACCGCCTCCGGCAGGGGCGGCGCCCGTGCCCCTTGCCCTCGTAAGATTTGTGCTATCTCGCTGGGACGCAGCGTGCGCAAGCCATGACACCATTCAGAGAATGGTCGCTGTGCTCAGCATGAGCATGGCCTTATCACAACAGCTGCCGGGAGGCTATGAGGCGGTGCAGAGCTTACTGTATAGTTTCTCGGAAGGAGCGCTCACCAAAGCGCTTCGTGACGCACTGTAGGGTGTGCTGCGGCATTATGCAGCCTCCACTGTTTTTTTTTTGGGCACACGGGCCCGTTCCGACGCAGGACGCACTGACGAACAAATTTCCTTGTCTACGAACAACCATGCCAGAGAAGTCTATTAAGAACCAGATCGAATGGTTTGCCTCCCTGAACCCTATTGAGGAGAAGATAGGCAACCAGTTTCTGCGGAAGACGTATGTAGGATCTTATGTGGGTTCTTACGTGCAGCTCTATCATTGCGACCATCGGTCCTAAGACCAACAATGTGCCAATGCTGCACAAACTCCGCGATGCCGGCGTGAATATCAGTATGTGGAAGACTACTAACTGAAAGTCCGCCTGAATGCGAGCCACGGTAGCCACGAGTACTTCCAGAGCGTCGTGGACAACTGCCACCAGGTGGTGCGCGAGGCGCCCGGCCGCCCTCTGGCCATTGCAATGGACACCAAGGGCCCCGAAATGCGCACGGGTGTGATGATCAACGGCGAGGATATTCCCATCAAGGCAGGTCATGAGTTTATCGTGACCACTGACCCTGCCTACGAGCAGAAGTGCAGCGACCAGTACCTGTACATCGACTACCTGAACCTGGCGCAGAAGGTGGAGCCGGAGCGCATCATCTACATTGACGATGGTATCCTGGCTCTGAAAGTGCTGAGCGTTGACGGCACCAATGTGCATGTGCGCACCGTGAACGATGGCGTGCTCTCGTCGCGCAAGGGTGTGAACCTGCCTCTCACTGAGGTGGACTTGCCCTCCGTGTCGGAAAAGGACAAGAAGGACCTGCTGTTCGCCGTGGATCAGGAGCTGGACATGGTGTTTGCGTCGTTTATCCGCAGTCGCCATGATATTGAAGAGATTCGCTCCATCCTTGGCGAAAAAGGCTCGCACATCCGCATTATCGCCAAGATTGAGAACCACCAGGGTCTGGTGAACTTTGACGAGATCATGGAAGCCGCTGATGGCATCATGGTGGCGCGCGGTGACCTAGGTATCGAGATTCCTGCTCCTCAGGTGTTCCTTGCGCAGAAGATGATGATTTCGCGCTGCAACATCGCGGGCAAGCCTGTCATTTGTGCTACGCAGATGCTCGAAAGTATGACGAAAAACAACCGTCCGACGCGCGCCGAAGTGTCGGACGTGGCGAATGCTGTCGTGGATGGTGCGGACTGTGTCATGCTCAGTGGTGAGACGGCGAAGGGCAGCTACCCCGTGGAGGCTGTGAAGATGATGGCTGAGACGGCGTACTTGGCTGAACAGTCGCTCTCATACCAGGCTATTTTCACGCAGATGCGCAGCTTGACGCGTAGCCCTACGAACACGATTGAGACCATTGCCCTGGTCGCTGCGTCGGCAAGTCTTGAGCAGCGGGCTGGTGCCATCCTGCTCATGTCGACGTCGGGTCAGACTGCGCGTCTTGTGAGCAAGTACCGCCCCCCCTGCCCTATTCTGATGGTGACTCGTAACCTATACACGGCGCGCAGCTGCCACCTGTACCGTGGCACGTATCCGTTCCACTACCCTCGTCCTCACATTGAGGACCCATCCCGCTGGCAGGAGGACGTGGACAACCGTATCAAGTTTGGTCTGGCTGAGGCTCTGAAGCTCAATATCGTCAAGAAGGGTGACACTGTGATTGCTGTGCAGGGCTGGCGCGGTGGCAAGGGCTACACTAACTCGCTGCGTATTCTCACTGTGCCCACTACTACAGAAGGCTATGTTCTCGAGAACACTGATGCGCCTTCGTCGTGATTCTACTCACGGGTGTAGCTCATGTAGGAATTGGAAGTCAAAGGCAGTGGTCAGCTCGCCCACCTTTTGGAACAGGGCCTGGAACTCAGGGCTCGTCTTGTGGGCTTCAAAGGCCGCTTCGTCGGCGTACTCCTCTGAGTGTTAATATGACCACCTACCGTACACGACAAACTTCAGGGTGTCGTTCACATCGCGCCCAAGACGGTACTGGAGTCAACATAGACATACGTACGGTCTTGGTTCCCGCTTCGGCAGTGTTGGCCTTCTTGGTCACAGCAAGAAGCATGTCTTGCAACACTTCAGCCTCACTTGCACCCTTGGCGACAATGCTACAGGGTCAGCAGAACATACGCACCTGGCTACGAGAATGAAAGGTCCTTGCTTGGGGGCTGACATGGCAGTAATGTGGAGATGTGTCTCCCCGCTCGGACACCCAGCCTAGCGGTGGGCATCACGTGCACAGTGCATGCAACAAACACCCTTGCCTTGGCCGCGACTGTCATCGTGCTGTGGTGGTGACAGAGACACCACGCTGGCCGTGCATGTCCGAGGTGTTTGACCTGCTGGGGATGGGTACACCTGTCCCTCGTGCCTACGATGGGGGCACACCCAGTCGGCACCGAAGTCTGTCACCCTCACCCCGAGGCCGCATCACATGGGAGGACAGCCAGCCTAGCTCTTCCCCCCAGGAGCTGTCAGTTGGCTCAGCCACGCCCTGCAAGCTCCCGCCCAGCATCTCTTTAGAGAAGGAAAACATATTCGCGCCGCCTGCCCCCCCACCCATGAGTCCCTCGCGTGTGCGCGCTTCGCGATCCCGCCGTCGAATGCGTGCCCAGCGCTCGGCACCATACACATACAGTATGTGTGCCCCTCCGCGCCGCTCAGTGGCCAATGATACCATCGGAAAGCGGAACTCTAGCCATGTGGATCCTCCTTCCCATACAACGCGGGCACTAGCACCGAAGCGCCCTCAAAGCCGCACGTTCGAACGTGTGCAGAGTGATCCTGTCGTACGGTCTTGTACCAACGACGAGCCTGTGCCCCCAAGCTCGGACGACAGCTTTTCCCGCGTCCTGGACGATGACTTCCCTATTGATGCTGCTGCTCTAGAAGAAGTCGCTGCCACACAGGGTTGGTAATGACTGTACATAACTATAACGGTGAATCCATATATGCTCGTTCCAAGAACAAGCACACACGGTCAGGTACATACAAGGCGGCTTGTCGCTCGCCGATGTGCAGAAATGTCCCTGGTCTTCGTACTTGGAGACCCACTTCAATGTCGTCTCGATCCACGGCACCGCTCGGGTAGGCCGGTACCAACAGCTGCCCGAGTCGATGGACCGCCGTATGTTCGCGCTCGCTAAAACCCGAACGAATCCTGTCCACATAGACGCCATCCAGATACGCATGCGTAGGTGTATCGTCCCAGCCATATAATTCGGCGATAGCATCCTGAAGCTCCATACGAAATGCTTCCTGAGCATTTTTATGCTGGATTCCCCGATCTGTCCACGCACCTCGCAGCTCTTGCGGCCAGCCGCCTGTGAACATGGAAGTACGCAGTAGTTGTTTTTGTCGTTCCACGTTGCTCTTTTCACGGGCATTTTGGTTTTGATCAGTTCTCCAGCAAATCTCGAGACACTCCATCATGCCGAGTCCCAAGTCTTCTAGGAGGGCATGGACGGCTGCTCCTGATGGAGCAGGTACATCCGGACGCTGAAAAAAGTAACGAAGACGTGTTGCAAAAATGTCAAGAGGCCGAAATGAGAACTTGCGCGTATCATAGCGAAGGTGTCGTACACCGGGCGCTGCACGATCGGCGGCCGCGGCATGGGATGAGAGTGCGCGCGCATCAAAACAGCTGCCAGCACTAAAACTGCCCGCACATAAGGGCTCCAGAATCGTGAGTGGCATGGGCAGTCCCGTCAATTCGCTCTGGGGATTGATCCCGATGACATGCAAATGTCGGAGTCGCCGCCTGAAAGGACAGAGCGCATGCCTAGAGGTACCACCAAAGATATGCGACAAGAGGGTCTCGTTTCCATCAAAGACAAGAGTACATGATACAGGAGAAATACTCTGAATCGATTTGGAAAATGCTTGGAGTTCCACGGAGCCCAAGGAGAGTTGGCACACATTCGGGAACTGTGATAATAGGGTATCAGGGTCGACTAACTGAGATCTGGTCTTATCAGGAAGCATGGCAAGCAGCGTCAACAAGTCAGGCCCCTCACTTTCACTCGTATCAATATAGAGATGCCGTGTCTGCGTAGCTGCATCACGCCCGGGGATGGAGATCAAGTGGGGCGCGACCTGTATCCATTTTAAGGTTTCCATGAACGACAAGAGGGCCTTTTGAGATTGGATGACGATCGTGCGCCACCGAAACGCCTTGGTACATTCACATACATTTCGAGAGACCAACGCGAGTGCGTAAGCACTTGCGGGATCTTGTCTTGCTGCCTCCTGCAATATAATCCACTGCAACTCCCAAGGAAGTGACATGATATTCTATGGTTACAAAATGTGGTACTAGTCTGTAGTTAGGCGATACTTTGGCAGGGTAGCAAAGTGGTCTAATGCAGCGGCCTTAAGCAGCCGAGTGGTTTTTTCACTCAGAATTGCAATCCGCCATTCGCGGGTTCGAACCCCGCCCTTGCCAACCTTTTGGGATCCTATTTAAGATAAACGCGAATATCTCCGTAAGGTTGAGCTTGTTCCAGCTTACACACTCCCACATGCGCCAAGGATAGCATGTGCGAAACTTTTTGCATCAGCTAGCTTAGATTCCCTTACATACAAGCCTGGGCTGCCACATGGATGGCGTGTTCTTTCGATGTTGTAACAAGATCCGAAAGGAGCAAGAACCGTCGTTCAGGCATGCATTGCAAGGCCATGCGCATGTACCTGTCATCAGTCATTCACGGGCTTACACTAGGAAGTCATACGTGTCTGACTGTAGGTCTTGCATAAGAGCTTCATCTTCTCGAAAAGAAACTACCTTGTCAGCTCAACTCCGTACCGTCAAGACCTCTTGCTTGTGTTGCGAAGGAATCATCTGCATCAGCCGACCAACATGGTAGCGATCCTACACTTGTATTGGTGGTCGTTTTGACAAGCAACTCAGATGACATTCGAGGAAGACGCGGCGATTGCCATCGGGCTGCCTGAACAATGGACGTATTAGCGCTAGAAAAACTCTGTTCTTGCATGTCTTCGGGCCAGTCCATATAAGTTTGGCCCAACGACGTCCAGGGAAGCGGCTCACACTCATTTTGCTTCGGTTCTTGACCACGAGCTACTTCTGACGAGTATTCTTCCGCAGGCCATGGGTCTTCCACCTGAGATGTCGTTTCCACGGGTGAGACCACCTGACGTTGGGCCCATGCTTCTCGGGCAAGCTCCGTCAACGTGCGGTAGTGGCAATCCAACGTGTGCACATGCATCTCTACTGTTTGCCGCCAAAGCGGCAAAAGCTCCTTGCTCGTGCATATACCAAGACGATCGGCGAGGCCCACTGGCCATTTCATTAACCATGCATGGTACCAGTGCCCTGGCAACATATGTTGAGTGCGCGCTGACTCGATGCGTGTTGCCCATGCTGCGTCTGTGTAGCCAATATTTCGGTCCAAGAGGCATTTGCGCTTGGCGGATGTGCGCAGCGGGAGTTTCGTCCGCTTCACAGGTGGCTCGACCGTGCGCAGAGCTATCACGCCTTTCAATCGAGATGGAAAATCAGGCTGGTCACTAGGCGGCTGTGTGAAGGACGCATGTATCTCAGGCGGCGTGGAGCACAATGGTAGTTCCACCGGCTCAATCAACGTATCCATATCATGGCGCAGGGGCGTTGTTTCCATTTGTAGTATAGGTGCGCAAGCAGAGGGTCGCTGCGGCCCCATGGATGAACAATGGGATTCAAGGGGAAACCCTGCATTGTGGGTATCCAGGGTAGTGCGTTTTACGCGTTTTGTGGCCTTGGCGCGGATCTGCAACTCGTTGGGCTCATACATTAATGCAGTAGCCCTGTCAATATCGGGCCATGTGAAGGAGGTTGGTAGAACATTTTTCATATCCAATTGAGCATGTTCTCGTTTACTCCCATGGTGTTGATGGGACTTGATTGACACGGCCATGTGTTTCACACCTATGCACCATGTTTCAATCTGCATAAGACCTGCACCGTACCTGCCAGGCCCAAATCCGCACGGCGCCAAGTAAGAGAAAGCTTGACTCATAAAGAGGTCGAATATGGCAGGATCGCTGTGTCATAGAACTGGATGAGTCTCATACACGTACCAGAGTTCCGCGACGTTGATTTGGCTCATGGTATGAGGGCTCAGTCGGGCATGGTTGGACTTGATACCAAACGTGGCCGCAATCCTGGCATCAGTCAAGGAGGTAGCTACCATGTGCTACGTGCCTGTGTCATAAGGCAAGGACGCGCGTCGCCCTCGACCACGACGATGCATCATCCTGTAGGATGCATGCAGGCCGTTGCGGTAGGGCCAGCATCCACGTGACAGAATGACAACCCTAGGACCGAGCGGGGGACGAGTTTTCAGTGGATGCTACGGTGGTTTCCTCGGCAAGTGCATCGCTTGTTGATTCCCACCCTTCCGTACAGCTCGCTTCACAGGAGCATCCATACTTCAAGAATGAATGGGCAAGTGTGGCGTGCACCAGCGCCTGATGCTGTCCCAGCCCCAATGCCGCCGCCGATCCGTGACGTGCACTCGTATGCCAATGTCAACGAGCTGAAGCCAGAAAGCTTGCATCTCGACTGGTCGATTGATTGGGAAAACAAGCGTATCCTTGGTTCTGTAACGCACCATCTCCAGGCGCTAACTGAGGTGTCGCGTGCGATATTTGACACGTCGTTCCTGGCGATTGAAAGTGTGTCGGTGGACGGACAGCAGGCCTCGTACGAACTTAGTGAGCGCCGTGGTCCGCTAGGCGAGCCTTTGGCCATTGATATTGGTACGCGCAAGGCTGGTGAGCATGTGGATGTGAAGATCAATTATGCTACGACCAGCAAGTGCACGGCTCTGGGCTGGCTCTCCAAGGAGCAAACACACACAAAGAAGACGCCGTTCCTGTACTCGCAGTGCCAAGCCATCCATGGACGCTCGATGCTTCCATGCATGGATTCGCCGTCGCGCAAGGTCACGTACACCGCGTCGGTGACATCGACCATTCCCGTGCTCATGTCTGCTTTGCAGGAGCAGGAGCCGCAAGAGGCCGAGAAGGGAGCCAAGTTGTACACGTTCCGCCAGCCTGTGGCTATTCCGACTTACTTGCTAGCGATCGTCGGAGGCTTGCTTGAGTTTCGCTCGCTGGGCCCACGCACGGGCGTCTGGGCCGAGCCTACTGATGCGGACAAGGTGCAGTGGGAGTTCGAGGCAGATGCCGAGCGCTTCCTGACCGAGGCAGAGAAGCTCGTCTCGCCCTACTCGTGGACACGCTACGACAGTGTAGTACTTCCGCCGTCGTTCCCGTATGGTGGTATGGAAAACGCCAACCTCACGACCCTCACTCCCTCTCTCGTGTGTGGCGATCGCAGCTCGACGGATGTGCTTCTGCACGAGCTGTGTCATTCGTGGAGCGGTAACCTGATTTCGTGTGTGAACTGGGAGTCATTCTGGCTGAATGAGGGGTGGACTGTGTACCTGGAGCGCTTGCTGCTCCAAATGGTACATGCGGACGACAATGGCCCGGGTCACCGCGGATTCTCCTACATTATCGGCAACAAGGCGCTACGCGACTCGCTCGAGGGCTTTTCTGACACACCGCGCTTCCAGCGACTGATCCCCGTGTACCGCGACGGGGAGGACCCTGACGATGCATTCTCTTCGATTCCTTACGACAAGGGCGCCAACTTTCTGTTGTATCTGGAGCGCCAAGTGGGTGGCCTGGAGAACTTTGTGCCGTACATCAAGGCGTACTTCCACACGTTTGCTGGCCGCTCGGTGAGCACAGAAGAGTGGCGTGAGCACCTGTTCGCGTTTTTCGCCAGCAACGAGAAGGCGTCGCAGGCGCTGCACGAGGTCGACTGGGACGCCTGGCTGCATGGTGAGGGAGTAGAGCTGCCTGTGGCGATGGAGTACGACGAGAGTCTGGCCGTGGAGGCGTTCGCACTGGCGGATCGCTGGATCCAAGCGATTCACAGTGGCGACGCGGCCAAGTTTGACCGGGCGGACATGGACGGATGGAACGCGAGTCAGGTGGTCGTGTTCCTTGAAAAGCTGCATGCAGGACCCCGTGTGCCAGCGGCGATGACGCAGCATCTGGACGAGGTGTATGGCCTCAGCACGGCGGCCAACACTGAGATCCGCCTGCGTTTCTACGAAGTCGCTCTCGAGGACAAGCACGGCGCATACGCACAGGATGCGGCCGACTGGGTATGTAAGCGCTACTCATGCCAGGTGAAAACGCAGGGTCGCATGAAATACTGCCGCACGATTTTCAAGGCGCTTCACAAAGTGGAGCCGGCGCTGGCGAAGCAGACGTTCCTCGAGAACGAAAGCTTTTACCACCCGATTGCTGCAGCGATGATCCGCAAGGTACGTATGGGCGACTCGCGGTCCTTACGTGGCAGGACCTCGGGTTGTAGGGCTCACCTGACCGTAGGATATTCATGCACACAGAACCGCGAACGTGGTGGCTGTGGTAGGCAGCACAGGCACTGGCAAGTCGCAGCTGGCGGTTGAGCTGGCCGAGTATGCGGCGGCGCGTGGGCTCCGTGCAGAAGCCATCTCTGCTGACAGCATGCAGACCTACCGTGGCCTGGATGTCATCACGAACAAGGCAAGCAAGCAGGAGATGCGCGCTGTGCCGCACCACCTGATGAGCTTCCTGCCACCGGGTTCCGAGTACGACATTACGCAGTTTGTGCGCGATGCCACGCGTCTATGCGCTGAGATGGAGGAGCGCGGCACGCTTCCCATACTCGTGGGTGGCACCACGTACTATGTGCAGCATTTCCTCTTCCCTGGCCAACTGGTCTCGCAAGCTGGACCGCCGGCGGCCGCCCTGTCACCGGCGATGCAGGCCCGGATCAGTGCCCTGCCACCGGACCTACACACCCTGTGGACTGAGATGATCGCCGGGCCGGCTGGGGAGGATCTGCCGCTCGCATCGCATGCCTCGCAGCTGTGGGCGCTGCTGCACGCGCTGGACCCGGACAGTGCACGGCGCTGGCATTATAATGACTTTCGCAAAGTGTATCGCAGTCTGCGGATATTGTACGAGTCGGGCAAGCCGCAGTCGGAGTGGCTGCATGCGCAGGATGCGAGGGATCGCGAGCGCCAGCGGCAAGATCCCCGCCGGCGTCTGCTGTTCTGGGTCTGGAGTGCGCGCGACGTGCTCAATGCACGTCTCAATGCGCGTATTGAAAAAATGATCGACCGCGGCCTGCTGCAGGAGATCCAGGCCCTGCGTGCGATGGCACGCGAGCAGAGCCCGGCGACCGATTATACGCGCGGCATTTTCCAGGCCATCGGTACGTGCTGCATGCTGACCGCAGGTTACAAAGAGTTTGATGCGTACCTCACGCATCGAGACCAGGGCGGGACGCATGAGGAAGCGCAAGAATTGTTTGACCAGGCTATCGTCTCGATGCAGACGGCGACGCGGCGGTATGCCAAGCGGCAGAACTCGTGGATTCGCAACCAACTTGTCCCTGAGATCCAAAAGGCGCAAGCAGCCGGCGAGGAGGTATGGCTCTACTTGTTAGACGCCACCGACGTGACACAGTGGGATACGCAGGTGCGCGCACCGGCTGAACGACTGCTGCAATCCTTTCTGGAGGGCAGCCCGATGCCGGACGCGACGCAGCAGAGCGCCGCGGCTGCGGAGCAGCTGCAGGTGGAACCTAAAGGAGGCGGCCGCCTAGAGCGCAACCGACTCGTCCAGTGTGACGTGTGCACGCACGATGCATCGCAGCCGTTTCTATTCCGCGAGAATGAGCGATACAAGCACGAACAGTCGCGCACGCATCGGTATGCACTCAAGCGACGCACGCGGGACGCCTACATTGCCGCTTGTAAGGCTTCGGGGGAGTCAGTGCGGCAGGAGCGTCACCAGTCGCCAACCCCCGTGGAAAATGACTAGTCTGTATCAATACTGTACAATGTATATCAAGTCATGCGGGCCATAGCATACTTTGACGCCTTGCTGCGCTCACGCAGTCTCTCGCCACAGTAAAAGAGGAATAGAGGGGTGAAGATGCCCACCACACCGGACACACCGGCTAGTAGTGAATTGCCGCCGCCCTGGCCGAGTGCATCGTACATCGGGGGCGAAAACAGCGGGAACACAAACGCAAATAGGCAGCGGAGCGATACGCCAGCGCTCACGGCCGACGCTGAATACACTGGCACAGACTCGGCCAGGTAGAGCGGGCATATGAGCAGGGCACCGCGGATGCCCATTGCCAGGAATACGATGCCGATGTCAGGGACGATCCAGTGCGTATGAAATTGAACGCTCCATCCAAACACAAGTAGGCCTATCGGCATAAAAATGCCTGTGGCCAGCAAGAGGGGCACCTTGAACTCAGGCTTACCCTTCCCCCCGTTTCTCGCCTCAAGTCGGCGGTAGAGCACGTCAATGAAGCGCCCACCGCACTGTGCATACAGCATGAACCCAATCATGAACGCAATGTAGTGGAGAGAGGCAATACCCACATTCATATGGTACTGACCGCGGAACACCACCGGAAAGGTAGCCAGGAGCAGGTACTGGCAGCCATACAAGATGGCCTGGTACAGCGCAGGCACAAACACCACCGACTCGGTCACAAGATACACGGCTGGGCGGAATAGACCATGCACGAAGCGCGTTATGAATGGCTCGTCTTTCGCAAAGGCCGTATGCAGCGTAGCATCACCAGTCTCTTTGCGAAGGCGCCGCGCCTTGCGTTCTAGCAGGACTGGCGTGTATGTCTCATGAAGCGTCAAATAGCCAATGACGGCGACTGTCGCGCCAAATATAGACGTGAACCAAAAGATCCAGGGCCACTTGCTGGCACCCCACGCCTGAATGATCCACGCGGCAAAAAGGGGGCCAATGCAAGGACCCAGCACGACTGCTAGGGTATAAGCGGACATGGCCTTCCCACGCTCCTCTGGCTCGAATAGATCTGCCACACAGCCCGTACTCATGGAAACTGGCGCGGACCCAGCAAGACCCGTGAAAAAACGGAGCACCATCATCTGGGCTGTTGTCTTGGAAAAGCCGCATGCCATGTTAAAAATCAGAAAGCTGCGTCAGACTCGGCCACGTACACTAAGTTCATGAGCTGGATGACATTCTTGCGGCCAAACTTTTCGCTCATCGGCGCAAAAACAATTGGACCGACAGCCAACGCAAGCACTTGGATGGACATCATCATATTCCCTAGCGTTCTGGAGCTCACATTGAACCGGTCCATAAGAACGTCCAAGGCTGGCGCCGTCATGGAGCTGGTGATGTGGCTCTGCACCGAGTACAGCGAGACGATAATTACCATAATATAGCGGTAAGACGTCGCCCATTTGCGAGGGTTTTGGTGCATATCATAATCTTCCCATGTCACAAGGGCTGGGTCCTCCTGGGCCTCCGACATGCTCGCAGGCTCGGCCAATCTGGAGGGCCCTTTCTCAACCGGTTGTTTTTGGCCTTTATCATTTGAAGAGGCATTTGGCCGTGCTATATCTCTTGGGCATACACGACTATGCCGACTCTCATCTGTATGGGGCTGCGGTGGGCCGGCCTTGGCGGGTACCCACGGGCAATATCTTCTCATACATGGAGACGCTCCAAGGGCCTTTGGCGATAATGCACCTCGCCAGAGCCCTGGCCATTTGTGTCGCCCATCGGCGATGCCTCCACATACACCTCGGCCGAAGGAATGGCCCCGCCAGCGTGGAAGACTCGCGCCGTGGAGAGCTGAACGCACGGTGTAGCGACCGACCACTGGACGTACTCATGCGAGCGAGCATCACTGTAGGCGTGCTGCTGGCGTACGTGGCCCTGGGTCTCGTACTGTTGGCGGCTCCTAGTGTTGCGATCGGCGTTGTCAGTATCGACTATGGCACAGAGTGGATAAAGGCAGCTCTGATCAAGCCTGGCAAGCCGTACGACCTCGTCCTCAGCCGCGACTCGAAGCGCAAGGTCCAGGCGAGCGTAGCTTTCAAGGGAGAGGTGCGCAAGGATGGACACCTCGAGAAGCAAGAGCAGATTATTGGTGCAGATGCCTATGCCTATGCCTCTCGCAACCCCCTGCAGAGCTACCATGCCGCCAAGCTTCTTCTGGGCCAGTCGTGCAAGAGCGGCGAGTCGGAGGGCGTGAAGCAGTACCGCGAAGTGTTTGGCAACATTGTTGCCAAGCCTCCGGGCGACAATAGCACGGGCTCGGCGTGCATTGTAGTACCGTCCCGTGACACCAAGGCCTTTTGGCGCCCGGAGGAGCTGGTCGGTATGCAGCTCGACCACATACGTGAACTTGCTGAAGAGACCGCGGGCGAGATGCTGAACATTGGCTACGGAGGAAACAATTGGTTCGGCGCGCAGCACGGCCTCGACACGGTCATTACGGTGCCGATCTTCTACACGCCAAGCGAACGCCAGGCTCTGCTGGACGCTGCGATGCTGGCCGGTTTTCGGCCCCGCCTTATTAGCGATGCGGCAGCAGCAGCAGCGAACTATGCGCAGAGCCGCACGTTTTCCACGCCGGAGCGCCACATTTTCTACGACGCCGGCTCAGGTGCCGTGCGTGCGACGCTGGTGGAGTTCTCCAAGCGCGCGAACAGCGCTCGTGCGGACGACGTGCAAGTGCAGGTGCTGGACGCAGCGTGGGACCGCCATGCAGGAGGTCTCGCGATGGATATGCTGCTCCGGGACATGCTTGCGGACGCGTTCGACAAGGAGAACCCGTCGCGCCCCTCGGTGCGCGGCGATGCGCGTGCAATGGCACGCCTGCTCCGTGAAGCAAACAAGGTGAAGCATGTGCTGTCAGCCAACGCCGCCGCCACTGCCAACGTTGAAAGCCTGGCGGACGATCTGGACCTGCGCACGACGATTGACCGCGAGGCCTTCGAGACCAAGATGCGGGAGGTCAAGCTGCTCCCCCGATTCTCTGCGCCACTGCAGGAGCTGCTCCAGCGTACCAAGACGAGCTGGAAGGATATTCAGTCCGTCGTCCTGGTCGGTGGCACCACGCGTGTGCCGGCGGTGCAGGCGGAGCTGCGTGCTCTGGGCGTGCCTGACAACAAGCTGGCCCAGAACGTAAATGCGGACGAGGCGGCTGTGATGGGTGCGGCGCTGGCCGTGGCGAGCACGCAGCCGCAGCTGCGCATGAAGCAGGTCGAGGTGCACGACGGCCACATGTACCCTGTTGAGCTCGAGGTCGCGAGCCACAAGGAGACGGTGTTCGAGGCCGGCCCGCTATTTACTGAGGCGTACGAGCTGACGCTGCATGGCCTGACGGACGACTTTGATGTGCACTTGCGCCTCAAGAGCGATCGTCTGGAGCAGGGCGGCGACGGCGAGCTGCAGACGGTCCACGTCAGTGGCCTGTCGGAGGGCTTGGCGGACCTTCGCTCAAAAAACGAGATGGGTAATGTCGACCTGAATGTGAACATGACGGTGCGCAATGCGCCGTTTGGCACGTATGGCGTGTCGAGTGCATTCCTGACCGTAACGCCACACAAGTCGATCACCGGCTCGCTCAAGTCGCTTTTGGGCATGAACAAGGACAAGTCCAGCAGCAACGCTACCGAGGCGAACAACAGTACGGAGACGGGCTCGTTGGCACCGCAGGCGACGCAGCTGGCACTTTCGGTGACGCACCAGGGCTCGGTGCATCCGCTGTCGGGCCATGAGAAGGTCACGTCTCTAGAGCGCCTACGTATGATCGTGTACGAGGCCAAGCAGCGGGCACTGCGTGATGCTTCGTTCAATGAGCTGGAGGCCACCGTGTACCGTGCGCGTGATCTGTTAGAGGACAGCTCGTTTTCGCAGGCCGCGAGTGCAAGCGAGGCCAACAAGCTGCGCACGACGGCGGATGCGCTTGGCGCGTGGCTCTCGGACGACAGCGATGGCGCGGACGCTGACGCGATCCAAAAGAAGTTGCGTGAGCTGACGAATCTCATCAATCCCGTCCAGAAGCGCCTGACGCAGGCTGCAAGGCGCGAGGCGTCTGCGCAGGGCGTGAAGGACGCACTGGAGCAGACTGCTCAGTTCCTGCAGGCGGCGCGAGCCAACCTGACGGCGGCAATGGAGCAGAAGAGCAGCAGCAAGTACACTGTGGTAGAGCTGGATGCGATGGAGGCGCAGCTCCAGAAAGACCGCACGTGGCTCGAGGACGGTCTGCGTGCACAGCAAAAGCGCCAGACTCACGAGGACCCGGCGATCCTTGTCGAGGACATGGACAAGCGCAGCAAAAAGATGCGCGATACTATTGCGCGCATGAACAAACGCAAGATTCCCAAGACGCGCCCGAAGAAGACGAAGAGCGCCTCGGCATCGTCGACCACCACATCGGCGTCATCGAGCACCACCCCGGCGTCGTCGAGCACCACACCGTCGGCGTCGGCGACCTCCACCCACGAGGTCCCCGTCCATGACGACCTGTAGAACGGCTATACACACCTCCACATAAGACCGACCGACGTTCCGCCTTGCCACCACGCTCCGCCGTCGGTCCACCGTCGATCGACATGGCGCATGTGAATAGTGATCTGCCCTATACCCGGACCGCTCCTGAGCGCAATGGTGAGAACAAATTGGCAGATGTGTACAAGCGCAAGACGGTGGACGAAACGCTCGAGGCGCTAGGTGGCCCGTCGCCTGAAGACGGCTGGGACCGCGACGCGGTCGCGCAGATGCGCGAGTCGAGCGGCACGAACGAGTTGGACGCCAAGGCACCTGAACCTCTGTATGAGCGGTGGCTCAGCCAATTCAAGGAGCCGATGAATGCGCTCCTGGTCAGCAGTGCCATCGTGAGTCTGCTGGTAGGTCAAGCCGACGATGCCATCTGCATTGCAGTGGCGTTGACGATCGTCATCACCGTGGGTATCGCGCAAGAGTACCGTTCTGAAAAGAGCCTCGAGGCCCTCAACAACCTTGTCCCGCCACAGTGCTCAGTTGTGCGCGAAGGCCGCTCGCAGGCCATTGTGGCCACCGAATTGGTTCCGGGCGATATTGTCCGGCTGCGCTCCGGCGATCGCGTGCCGGCCGACGTGCGCCTGCTCCATGTGAGCGACTTTGAGGTCGACGAGAGCGCGCTCACGGGCGAGACGACGTCTGTGCGCAAGACGACCAAGCCCGTGGACGACGAGCCGAACAACCTTGCATTCATGGGCACGCTCGTCCAACGGGGCAGCGCGACGGCTGTCGTGTATGCCATCGGCCCTCAGACTGAGTTTGGCAGCATTTTCGGCATGGTTGACGACGTTACAGAGAAGCAGACGCCGCTACAGCGTGCGATGGGCGACCTGGCGCAGCGCCTTAGTACGGCTTCGCTGGTCATCATTGCAGTGATCCTTCTCCTGGGCGTGCTGGAGCGAAAGTCATGGCTTGAGATGTTCACGATCGCTGTGTCGCTCGCGGTCGCTGCCATTCCCGAGGGCTTGCCGATCGTCGTCACTGTTACACTGGCGCTTGGCGCTCTGGAGATGTCCCACCGCCAGGCGATCGTTAAGAAGCTGCCGAGTGTCGAGACGCTCGGGTGCATGTCAATTATTTGCTCCGACAAGACTGGCACGCTCACGACTGGCCAGATGGAAGTCGTCGAAGCCTACACGGTCCCCGATGGTATTGTGCGCGTCGAAGAGGGTCAAACGCCCTCATCGCAGGCACTGCTTAAGACAATCCAAGTCGGATTTTTCTGCAACAACGCGACCAAAAATGAGCAGGGCGAGTGGGTCGGCCAGGCGACAGAGACGGCCATGGTCGCCCTGCCCGAGGCGCTGGGTATGAATCTGCGGCACCAGGCGTGGACGCGGACGAACGAGGTGCCCTTTGACTCAGTGCGCAAGTGCATGGTCGTGACGGGCCACGGCGACACGAGCGAAACACCAGGCGAGGCGCAGCTCGTTAAGGGCGCGCCGGAAGTCGTGCTGAAAAAGTGCAGCGCGTACATGGCACAGCAGGTAACGAACCTTAATGATTCGGTGCGCCATCAGATCCAGGAGCACGCAGACAATATGGCACGTCGCGGCCTGCGTGTGCTCGCCACCGGCTTTGCGCCACAGGGCCGGCCGTTTGTGTTTTGCGGTCTGCAAGCCATGCAGGATCCGCCGCGCGAGGGCGTGAGCGATGCGATCAAGACGCTGCAGAGAGGCGGTGTGCAAGTGGTCATGATCACGGGCGACGCAAAAACGACAGCCCGAGCGATTGCCGAGCAGCTGGGCATTGCGTCGTCGCCCGAGGTACTCACAGGTCCCGAGGTTGAATCGATGAGCGACCGGCAGCTCCAGGAACACGTTCAGACCGTGTCGGTATTTGCGCGGACGAAGCCCGAGCACAAGCTGCGCATAGTGTCGGCCTTGCAGGCGAACCAATATGTCGTGGGCATGACGGGCGACGGCGTCAACGATGCACCGGCGCTTAAACTCGCGGATGTCGGCATTGCCATGGGTACCGGCACGGACGTCACGAAGGAAGCGGCAGATGTCATCCTGGTGGACGACAATTTTGCGACAATCCTTAGCGCTGTGCGCGAGGGCAAGAGTATATTTTACAATATCCAAAACTTTGTCGGTTTCCAGCTGAGCACCAGCGCGGCTGCACTCATCCTCATCACGCTCAGCACTGTGCTGGGCTTCCGCTTCCCTATGAACGCAACGCAGATCCTGTTCATCAACATTCTCATGGACGGCCCGCCCAGCCAGAGCCTCGGCGTTGACCCGGCGCAGGAGCAGGTCATGGACCGCCCGCCCCGCCTCAAGGATGCGCCGGTGCTCACGCGCCGCCTGTTCATGCGCACACTGTTCTCGGCGCTGCTCATGATTGTAATGACAGAGGTCACCTTCCTCCTGTACCGCCCCGAGAGTGGTCAAGATACACACACGTCCACTATGACGTTCTCGGCGTTTGTCGTGCTCGATCTCGTAACGGCATGGCAGAACCGGGGCCTATTCATCCCCCTCTTCGGCAACCACGTGCTGCTTTGGACGCTGGGCGGCAGCTTGCTCACCCAGTTTGCCTTGGTGTATGTGCCGCTCATGCAGTCCGTCTTCCACACCGAGTCGCTGCCGCTCAATGATCTGGGCTACCTTGCCTGTATTGCCGCGCTGGCCTTTGGCGCGCAGGAACTACGCCGGCGCTATGAACGCCGCTTGGAGAGAGAGCAACAGACCCGCTCGCCTGCCTAGAGTCGCCGTCGCTTGCGGGCGCTGGACTTGCCACTCTCGTCCTCGTCGGCCGCACGGCACGACACGCAAAGCCAGTCGCCTTCCGGCACCGTGCTCAGTGGCGGATCGAGGCACGACAAGTGGTATGGGTTTTCGCAGCGGCCACACTCAAGCAGCGTGGCCTCGTCGTCCTCGTTCACCTGCCCGCATACGAGGCATGTGCTGGACGACTCGATGGTTTGAGGGAAGCGCGGCAGCTCCGAGTACGCTTGGTCTGGCGCCACGAGCCAGAAACTCGTGTGGCGCCCCGCGGCCACAGCTATCGGAGCGAGGGGCTGCAGCGGCGCTAGCATGTCGGGGGTGGCCGTGCGGTGCATCAGGCCAAACTCGGCATGCTGCGCACCGTCGCCCCATGCCAGGACCATGGGCCGCGCTCCAGCAATGGGCTGTCCATCGAGCGTGGGCGTCGCGAGGCACTGTATCGTGTCTGCCCCGGCAGCCATGGCGTGCACGTCGTATTCAGCGAGCTCTTCCAGTGGTTTGTAGATGATAAACGTCTGGCCCGGTCCCCCGTCGCCCGCCGTGCGCCACGAGCCGGCGAGCCACAGGCGCGCCTCGCGGTCGAGCACCATCGTCGCCGTGCGGCCAGCCAAAATGGCCTGGGCACGCTCCTGCTTGGCCTTGCGGTCGAGCTGTACGAGGTGCACAGGGCGCCCCTGGTCACGCTGCGTGCCGCATCCAAGACGCGCGAGCTCGTTCCGGCCCCATACGTAGACTTGGCCGTCGTGATCGAGTCTGGGTCAGTGAGAGCCACGTACGCCGCCATGTGATCTTCACCACACGATACGCGAGTGATATGCTGCAACGAGGGGACGCGCACCGGCTCAGCCTGGATGCGATATTCGATTTGGCCTGGGCCCCGGTGGTGCCAGGACAAGAGGCCCGTGCCAAGCACGCCGTGCTCCGCGGAGCCCATGGTATATACTGGAGTCAGCCACGTACACGCACCGTGCCCGCCGGCCGTAACAAGAGCGCTGAATGCGCGGCCACACGAAATATCCACGACAGGGTCGCTCAGCCCCTCGACGCGGTGGAACGGATACACCGATGGCCGCGGCGCCAGTCCACACTGGCCCTGGGCATTGGCGCCGGCCGCGTACACGGCGCCCTGCGACGTGAGCAAGAGTGTATGACCGAATCCAGTGGCCGCAGCCTCGATCGATACACCGTCCGCGAGGGACGGCACAAAGTCGCGCTGCCGATCCAGCTTCACAGCATCGCTGAGCCACGGCCCGCCCTGTGTGCTGCCAGCGGCGGGCGACACGCCGCATTGTCCATATGTATTGCAGCCATACACATACACGTCTCCCTGTACCGAGAGGAATACAGCGTGGTCCGACACGCACGACGAAAAGACGCGTTGCATACGCACATTGCTGACTGAGCGCAGAACGTGCGGCGTCGTCAGGCAGTAGCCGCTGTGTAAGTCAGAACGACGCACGCATCAACAGCTTGATTCGGCTCCTCGTCCGAGGCCACGCGACCACATAAAAGTACTGGGTCAGCACAAGATACGCACCCCGCCCCCACGCCATACGGAGCCGGCGCCTTCGCGTCTCGCGCGACACGCGCCCAGGGCGCGCCTCGTTTCAATGTCACGTGTATGGAGGCCCAGGGCCCGGCGGGGGGCGAGCCTCCCTCCATGGCGGACGTGCGCGCTCCTGGCGGCGTCGACGCGGACGCCGAAGCTGGCGCGCGTGCCGTATGGAATGCCGTAGCTGGAGAGGCAGGTACAGAGGCGCAATATGAGGCGCGTGTGCGGGGGAAGAAGGTGGTGCTGGGCAATGCCAACCGACGAGCGCCACCGCCAGCGACGCCGGCCCTGGCGCGCCAGCAGGCGAAAGCGCGACGCCGTGCTGCCGTGCCGCGCGGAACACCCCGACAGAGGTCGAAGCGTGCACGAATTTACGCGCAAGATACCCTGACCAGCGCACAGATCGAGCCGCTGCGGACGCTGTGGACAACGTACATCCAGGACATGCTGCGTGTACGGGACATGACGCGTGCCGAGGCAGAGGCGCAGCTGAGCAATGCAATGTGGGTGCAGCAGGTACAGAATGCGCTCCTCAAGGCCGATTGGACCGGCGCGCTCGTGCAAGTAGTGCGCTCCACCCAGCCCACACTGGTGCATGTGCATGGCACCGTTCTCGCGGAGACACACGAGACGCTGCAGGTGCTGCCGCCCACTACGCAGCCGATGCGGCCGCAGTGTGCGTATGCTCGACTAACAAAAGGTATCCCAAAGCACAATACCGTGTTTCGCATAGATATCCCGCTGCAAGACGGTACACTTACGATGGATGTCCACGGCAACCAGGTTCGGTACACCCTCCCTGCCCGCGCGACCCGCAAACACAAGGCAAAAAAAACTGTAGAACTGTAATCACCTATATTAGATGCACTCTTGGCTCAGGTCGGTGGACGTCGATACATCCTTGGACTGGATCTTGATGCCGCTGTACCGAGAAAGGCGCTCAGCCAGCACATCGCCACCAATCGTCGCGGGTGTCAGCACACCACCGTCCTGTGCCAGGGCCGACAGGCGGCTCTTCTCGAGGGCGATCGTAAGAGCCGTCTCAGAGATAAAGGCGGCCGTCTTCAGGTAGCCGGGGTCACCCTTCACATAGAACGAAGTGAGCGCCTTATTGTGGCCATTGCGCGACACGGCGAGCGTGCGCACATTACCAAAGCCCTTCAGCTGCTGCTCCATGGACGCGCCCGAACCCTGCGGCACCTTCTTGGTGATCCACTCACCGAACCACGCGTGGTGACGCAGCAGGTAGCCAAACAGCATCATGAGCGACGACACCAGCCACGATGTGATGTAGGAGCTGGTGACGTACCCCTCCGCGTACTGGAACGAAGAGCCATAGGCGTGCTTATCCTGTGCCTGCTGCAGCAGACCCCACGTGCGGTTCACAATACCCGTATTGTGCGGCGTGAACAGCGTGTAGGCTCCGTAGCGGCTAAACTGCGGCAAGAAGCGCGCGCGCACGACCTGCGCCTGCTGCGTACCGCGAATGGGGCCAAGCAAGTAGGCGTCCTTGAACCTAATATCAGAGGCCTTCGCCTCGCCCAAGGCACTCGCAATCGTGCCGCCAGATATGCCACCTTGGACATGGAAGCCACAGAGGGCATAGTCAACGTCCGCGTGGCCGCCCATAGACTTGCGCAGCTCCTGCACGGCGAGGTAGGTCGTCAGGTCGAATGGCAGACTGTCAAAACCGGACGAAGGCACAATGATAGCCTTCGTCGACTTGGCCACAGTGTGCAAGTCACGCACAATGTGCTTGTACACCGACGACTCGCCGGTCAGGTCGACATAGCCAACGCCCGCCTCCGCGGCCGCCCTCGCGACATCGTAACCGCCGTACTTGGCGTAAGGGCCCACCATATTGATAACCGCCTTGGCAGAACTGGCCATGCGCTTCAGACTCTCGTGGTCCTCGGAGGTAGCCAAGATCACGCCAATGCTTTGGACACGCTCTGCACTGACGTTCGTCAGCTTGTTGATCAGGTCGCGAATCTTGGCCTCGTTACGGCCAGCGAATGCAATCTTGGGCTGCTGAGGGTGCTCCGCCAGGTACTGTGCAGCTATGCTGCCAGTGAAACCTGTGGCGCCATACAAGACAACATCGTACGTAGGGCTCGACATGGTGGCAAATAGTTAGCGGGTCCGTGCGTGGCGCAATTGCGTCATGTGGTGGTGGTCCACGTGGCTCGTTGTCTTACGTACGCAGAGGGCCAGCGGTGTGCCGTGACGACGCGCTTTTCTTCGTTGCGAGGCTACGATGGCGTTAAAAGTGCCTCGTGCAGGCGGACCGAGTCTCTTTAAAGATGGGTACAAGCACCTGCAGGGTATTGAGGAGGCAGTTCTGCGTAATATCCAGGCGGTGAATGAACTATCAGATATTGTGCGCACATCGTTTGGCCCGAATGGGCGCAACAAGATGGTCGTGAATCATCTGGGCCGCATCTTTGTGACGAGCGATGCAGCCACGATCATCCGCGAGATGGAAGTTGTGCACCCTGCAGCTAAGTTGCTGGTCTTCGCGTCGCAGCAGCAGGAGGCGGAGATGGGCGACGCGACCAACTTTGTGCTGATCTTCGCCGGCGAGCTCTTGCGCCAGGCCGAGCTGCTCATCTCGCTCGGGCTGCACCCGACAGAGATCGTGCAGGGATACGAGCTCGCGCGTGAACGCGCCCTCGAGCTGCTGGAGGATCTCTCCATTGCGACGCTGTCGACGCCGCCCACGCAGGAGTCGCTCGCACTGGCCCTGCGTCCGGCGCTGGCGTCGAAGCAGTATGGCCATGAGGACTTGCTGGCACCCCTTGTGGCGCAGGCTGTGAGCCTCGTACTTCCGCCCTCATCCGACTCGCTGCGCGACTTTAGCGTGGACAACGTGCGGGTCGTCAAGATCATGGGCGGTAGCCTCGCACAGAGCCGTGTCGTACGTGGTATGGTGTTCGGCCGCGAGCCTGAGGGTAGTGTCAAGTCAGTGCGCAGTGCGAAGGTCGCTGTGTTTTCCTGCGGGCTGGACATTAGCCAGACCGAGACCAAGGGCACGGTCCTGCTGCATAATGCGCAGGAGCTGCGCAACTTTTCGCGTGGCGAGGAAAGGCAGCTGGAGCAGATGCTGCAGGAGATTGCAGACTCGGGTGTCAAGTGTGTGGTGACGCAGAGCACCGTCGGCGAGCTCGCTCTGCACTACCTGAACCGCCTGGGCATCATGGTGATGAAGATCCCGTCAAAGTTTGAGCTGCAGCGGCTGTGCCGCCTGTTGGGAGCCACGCCGCTGGCGCGCATTGGTGCGCCTATGGCAGAGGAGGCCGGCTTCATTGACTCGGCCTCCGTCACGGAGATCGGTGGCGACCGCGTCACTGTGTTCCGTCAGGAGGAGGGCGAGAAGGGCGGCAAGTCGTGCCCACGCCTCGCGACGATCGTACTGCGTGGCGCCACGACCTCATTCCTGGACGACGTGGAGCGCACGATTGATGACGGTATCAACGCCGTGAAGTCGCTCACACGCGATCCGCGGCTGGTGCCGGGCGCCGGTGCGACGGAAATTGAGCTCGCCCGCAAAATCGTCGAGTACGGCGAGCGCACGCCGGGCCTGAACCAGCATGCCATCAGAAAGTTTGGCGAGGCACTGCATGTGATTCCTCGCACGCTGGCGGAGACGTCTGGCCTCGACGCCACGGAGCTGATCAGCCGCCTGCACACGCAGCACGCGGTGCCGGAGCATGCGGACATTGGTGTGGACGTGGACCAGTCGGCGGACGGCACGCTGTCGACCGTTGAGGCGCAGATCTTCGACGTGCTTGTGGCCAAGCACTGGGCCCTGCGGTATGCGACAAACGCGGCGATCGACGTGCTCAAGGTCGATTCGATCATCATGAGCAAGCCGGCGGGCATCAAGGCGCCAGGACGCAACCCGAACTGGGACGAAGACTGAGCCAGGCTCGGTAGAACTATGGGTATGACTAGAGACCGTAGCGCTCTTCCAGACTGATGTGAGTGCAAGGCACATACCGTTGGCGGACAATAGGTGGGAATTGCGCCAAATGCACGCCCCATTTATCGCCGCTCATGTGGCGGAAGCCATACAGAATCTGGGTCAGCTCCCTCGACATACCTTGCGGAACTCCTCGTTGAGGCGCGCGCTGGGCTTGGTCCACCGCACGACCGCGTTGCAGAAGTACGCAAACCCAGTCGTTGCGCCGTTGGGGTTGGCATGAATCATCATGCACAGGCCCAAAAATGCCGACTCCTTTTCCTCGTTGTCTTTGATGTCCCACAGCGCCTGGCACCAGGGCTCAATGAACATGTGTAGCTGCGGGGCGACCATGGGCGTCGCCACGAGACCGAGACGACCGATCGTCACCGCTGCATTTTCCAGTAGGCTCTTGGGGCACTTCGGATGCACCAGCATCGCCATGAGCTTAGACAGCAGTTCCGGCACCCATGCATGGAATTCGGGATCCGCACCGTACTGCAGCGCAATCTCGCCGGCCGCCCACGTCGCATTGTTGCACACGCTCGGCGACTCGTGCATCTGCTCGGGGCAGATCTGCGTGAGCAGCAGCGGCATGTACTGCGGCAGGAACGGCTTGAGCTGCGGAAAGGCGTGGATCGCCAGGTCACCCAGCAGCGCATACGCCGACTGACGCACGGACGGCTCCAAATTCGTCATGCAAGGCAGCAGCTGCGGCAGGATCGCTGGCTGCACGTTGGCAATGAGTTCCTGGCACTGCGCACCGAGGCCCTGGCACAGACCACTCAGCAGGTCCAGCGCCACGATCAAAAATGTGCGGTCAGGCAACTCCTCTTCGCTGCCGCTCGACACAGCTTGCTCGTAGGCAACCAGGTTCATGTGTACAATGTTCACGCATCGCTGAAACACGGGCGGTGCATGCGGCTGGAAACCTGATCCCATCGCAATAGTCAGCGATGCAAGGCACTCGAGCAGCGGAATTAGGTCAGGGTCTGCATCGTCCAGCGCCGCCCACTTGGCTGTGAGCGGCTGCATGAGTGTGTCAATGTACTCGGGGCGGTTTAGCGCAGGGCCCACGTTGTCTGCCAGGGTGCCGACGGCATCGTACAAGATCAACATGTTCTTTTGGTGGTACTTGTCGAAGGCCATCACCAGTGCGCGTAACACGGGCTCCAGGAACGGCGCAAGCGCCGGACCTACTTCTTCTTCAAGTGTTGCAAACGCACTGCAGCCCGCCTCCTGCACGCGCTTGTTGTTGTCCAGCACCATTGCCAGGAGTCCTTCCAGCACAGGCAAAAAGTATTGCTCCTGGTGCTCCATCGTCGCGCCTGCACACCAGCTCGAGTACCGGCCAAGTGTCCAGCAGGTAATAGAGCGCACCAATGGCTGGCCGTCCTTGAGAGTGTTGACGAGCAGCGGAACGAGCGTCGGCAGATGCGGCTCAACGCCCTGGATGCAGCCCTCTGCAATGGCACCAAGTGCAAGAATACCTGCCTCGCGCTGGATCCAGTCGTCGCTAAACAGGCGGTCCTTGAGCAGCGGCAACAACGTCGGCAGAATTTCGTCCCCGAACTGCACGGCCAACACATCAAGTGCGGCTGCACAGCATTTACGCAAATTCCAGCTGCCCGCCTCCTCGTCGTCGTCAAAGTCGTCGTCATCTTCATCCTCATCGTCGTAGACATCATCTTTGTCAAAGTCGGCGTCAATGCCAGCGCGCGAACGGTGCGCGGTGCTCTCAGGGTGGTCCGGATCACGAATGTGTTCACTGCGATGGGTCGCGCCACCATAGTGGCGCGGCTTGATATCCTCCGGCCGGTCAGGACGCGATGCATCGTCGCTAATATCGCCCATCATCAGTAGGCTCATCTCGCTGTAGACCATGCACTGCAGCAGCACAGGTATAATGCGGGGCAGGTGGGGGCGCAGCTGGTGTGCGATGCGTGACTCTTCGGCGAACTGGAGCCAGAATTCGGCAGCTTCTAGTGCCACATCTTCGTCCTTGTCCAGCGTCGAGTACAGCATGTAGTCGACCAGGTTGTTCATCTCCGGCGAGAGTTTCTCGGGCCAGGAGCCAAGCACATACACAAGTGCCTTGCATACATACTTGCGCACCACTGGTCGATCGTCCGTCGCGCGCTCAAAGAGCGCTGCAATGTAGGCATCGATATTCGCGCTCATCGACGGCGAGCCGATCTGGATGTATTGGTTGAGACTGTTGAGGGCATGCACGCGGATGCGCGTATCCGAGTGCCTCGTCGCTTGTAGCAATTTGGGAATAAGTACATCCAAGGGGCGCACACCATGAATCTCGCAAGCATCCATGTCTTCCGGCATATCCTCGCTAATTTTGGACAGCGTGCTGAGAGCCGCTTCGGCCTCGTCCACGTTGGGCGACTCCATAGACTGCATCAGCAAAGAGAGGCCATCAACCCACTGGGCCGGCTTGACGACCTGCATGAGGACCGCGACAATCTGCGATGCCACATTGCGGAGCACAGTATCTGAAAACCCAAGCGCAGGCAGAATTTGCTGCTTGACATATTCCAGAGACTCGGGCGACACACGTTGTGAGTTGAAGTACAGGTGGTTCTTAGCTAACAGGCCTGCCACACTGCGCGTGGATACCTCTTCGCCAGTCATCTGAACAAATACCAACACCACATAGTTTAAGTAGTCGGGAATTTGGCTAATAGCATCAAGGCGGTGTGCAATGCGACGCTGCACATCCCGCTCCGTACTGGTGGATTGGCGGAACAACTCCACAAGTTCCGCCAGGCCCTCCGGCTGCGGATTCCAAGACGCCATCGTTGCACTGCACACGAAGAAGCGTAGCAGTCAACAGCGGTGAAAGTCTGCTTTCCCCCGCCTAGGCCGTCTGGCCACACACAAATCGGCCGTGTTTAGTCAGTGTTGTACCACGTGTCGATGTCCCATCCACCTCGCGCAGGCGAGACGCTCTGGTGGTCTACGCACGCGCCTCCTAGTAACCTGTCGTCGGCCAAAATTGGTAGTACAATAATTGGGTCAGAAGTCAAGAGCTACTACATCAGTTGGAAATTTTAAGTGGTCATTCTAGTAACATTAATTCCCGGCAACTTTTTCAGGCCCAGTGATTGCAAAGTCCTAGGATATTGGCAACATTTAGTTGGTCGGTCATAGTGGTAACAAAGTTTGCCGTTCCTGGTTTTCAATGAAAGATAGTCACCGGCGGCTGATAAGACAGGTACAACGGTGGGTTCTGTGTCGGCATGACCTCCGAAGAGCCAGTGTGAATGAGTGGTATATTATCACTATACAAAGAATTAATGTGTCACCCTTGACTACACATAATGTTTCGGTAAGAGCGACAAGTCATAATGTACTGATTTAGGCCTTGTTGGAGATGAGAGAGTGGTGCCAACGTTTTCATTTGTGTGACCCTGTGACCTAAACAAAGAGACCATCAACAAAGAGCAAGCTCATAGACACAAGGAGCAGAGTGAGCGGGATCAATACGTGGATACTGTGCGAGGAAGAACATTCAGGGCATCCTTGCATCCATGGCCCGTAAGAAAATGAACCACAAGTGATTGCGAACTTCAATACACTGTTAGGGTCGCGCACGTTCAGAAGCAGGTCGGTCACGGGAGCGCCTTTGAGAGTTTGGATTGAATTGTCGCCTGGGCGTAGCAAGTCGATATTGAGCTCATTATTACATTCAATCACACCATTCAGAGGAGATCCAACGTTTGTGTTTCCAAGTTGAAAACCAGAACCAGTGAAGTTCGATATAATTCCCTGTGTCGTCTTGCTAAAAAGACCTGAGTCAACTGCAGTTTGATTGTACTTCGTCATGGCACACAGCTGATCAGATGCTACGAAAACACTGTCGTCATCAAGGCACAAAAATGACTGTGATTCATTCTTCATATTGGCTGGGGTATTTTGAAGCACAGTGAGCAAGGACTTAAAGTTGTTAGCCCAGCCGGTATATGTTTGGTTCGTAACGGTAGGACCTACTACCAAAGCAAGCTGTGGACACGAAGACAGGACGTTCATGGGATCGCCCACCAAAATGTTGTGTTCAATTTGCTTAGGATGTTAGCAACATTCAGTGGGTCGGTCATGGTGGTAACAAAGTTTGCCGCAACGTTCCTGAGTTTCGACGGAAGATTAGTCACCGGTGACTGTCAAGACAGCTACGCCGGTAGGTTCCGTATCGGCATAACCTCCGAAGAGTCAGTGTGAATGAGTGGTATATTATTACTATAAATTAATGTGTCACCCTTAACAACACAGTGATTCAGTAAGAGCGAAAGTCAAAATGTACTGATTTGTGCCTTGTTGGCGATGAGAGCGCGTTGCCAACGTTTTCATTTGCATGACCCTGTGTTCTAAACAAAGAGACCATTAACAAAGAGCATGCTCATAGACACAAGAAGCAAAGTGAGTAGGATCGATACGTGGGTACTGTACGAAGAAGAATGTAGGTCGCATTGTCCCATCCAGCGGGCCCACTCAGCGGTAGTGCAAGTAATAGAGAGGTGCGATATTTCAGTGGCATTAGGAATCTTCAAAATCTCGTTGGCAAAGTCAGAACCCCAAGTTGGCCCTTTAGATTTCACAACCATCGCATGACCAGACTTGTCCCCAGCGTAGAGCCAATTAACATAGACTTCGTGGCCGCAAGCGCTGATACCATTCAAAGGTGAGGCCAATCGAATTGTTTCATTATCAGGTATAATTGGGTTGAAGTGAGTAAAATTCGAAATGATTTGTTCAGGAGAGTAGGGATATCCTTTCAATTCATCTTTAGTAGTTTGAGTAAGGTTGTGCTTGGACATGGGACAAATACTGGGGAAATTGCTGTAAACACTATCGTCATCGATACAGATGAGCGCCAACGATCCATTCTTAAGACTAGGTGGAATCTTTTGGAATAGAGGTAATAAAGAGGTGACATTGCTAGCCCAGCCATTATAAGGCGAGTGAAAAGAATCATTACTAATAGAGACGCCGAGCTGGTAACATGAACTGAAAAAATCTCTTGAAGCGCCTATCATAAACGGTGCTTTGAAGTCATCAAGAAGGGAAGAAGCGTTCAATAATGCCATAACGATGGGATTACTAGGAAATCAACTACACTCCCGTTCCTGCATTTCCATATATTATTTAGTAATTGTTAGTCTGCCAAGATTGGTGCCTTTATAGGCTACAGTCAAAATGTAGACCTACCAGTAGCGTAATAGACGATGGGCTATTGCAGAGTTATATGAGGGGGATTAATAGAGTATTACTACCAGTTCTATAAGAACTCAGGAGCCCGTTCGGCTACACATATGCCGATATGTGTCTGTCGATGACAAAATCGTACAGAGACGAGCATCGCCATCGCAGAAAACTAAGACTTAACATTGCTGACCCAGCCACTACATAGTTGGATTGTAGTATATGTAGTAACCACACAGAGTTCGGGATATGTGCTCAGAAACCTCTGGGTTTCTTATCATAAACGTGGGGTTTATGCCGGTGAAAATTGAAAAATCCCCGCGTTATGTGGGGACGACGGTGAACGTGGCGACCCATTCCTGTATTTAATTATAATTTATTAATCACCTGTGATTTGCCGAGACTTGAGGTCGACAGGTGTATGTTCGCTATGACCTTTGACAATTAAGTCTAAATGAGAGGTGCATTATCATTACTACTAGAATTTATTCATTACTATTAACAGCAGTGTCACAGATAAAGTTACTAGTCAGTTTATACCGATTTGGGCCTAGTCAACGACGAGAATATAGTGCTGACGTTCTCACTCGCGTGAGTCTGTGCCCTAAGCAAAGAGGCCATTCACAAAGAGTACTCCCATAGACACAAGGAGCAGAGTGAGCGGTATCGATACGTGAGCATTGTGCAAGGAAAAATTTTAATCGCATCGCCCTAACCACGAAGTTTGAGAGAAAATCTCGCAAGTGACGGATAAATTAGACACGCTAGTAGCATTGGGAATGTTCAATAGCCCATCGGTCAACTGTTCATTCGTCTCGAACTGACCAAAGTATGGTTGGATTTGTCACCAGGGTAGAGCCAGTCGATGGTGGCATAGCCATAACACCCATATTTTCCGTTAAGAGGAGAAGCAACATTTATTTGTTCTCCAACGGTGTTAGTGTAATTCTGTAATATTACGTATGGTTCCAAATTTGGATGGTTGCCCAGTATATCTTTCGTGGCTTGAGTAAGGTTATACCTTGTCATAGCACACCTTTCCGCAATAGCGGTATAAACACCTTCATTATCCATGCACAGGAAAGACAGCGTATCATTTTTCATATTCGCAGGAACGTTTCGGACCAAGTCCATGAAGGCCGTGACATTGTCAGCCGTGCCAGCGTATCTTCGAAGCCCAAGATCGGATTGTACAACCAAACCTATATGATTGCACGTATTGATAATATTAGGTTGTATCCCTGATGTTCCTACCATAAACGTTGTGTTTACCGTGTGGATGAGGGAAGAGCTATTAAGGGAGGCCATGACGATGGTTCGAGTGAGCTTCCCATTCCTGCTACAACTACTGCCAAGGCCAACCCCCCTTATTAGTAAGTTGTGGTTCACGTTGTCACGCCATGCGTCTGTCGCCTTGTGCCGCTCAAGGATCTGCTTAGTCAGTGCACGGACCCAGCCTTAAGTCCACTTTCCAGCGATCCACTTGTATGTGCGCGCTGTTTCTGGGACTGGACCTGTCGACCCAGGCCCTCAAGGCATCCTTATTGGACGAGCACCTATGTGGCATAGATGAAGTACAGGTCAGATTTGATGACGATCTGCCGCGCTTCGAAACCCAAGGCGGCATCCTGCCGCGAGGTCATGCCCTGTTAGATGAGCCGGACGCTGCCTGCTCGCCAGCGGTCATGTACCTCGCTGCCCTTGACAAGCTTTGGGACAGGATCTCCTATGAGCGCAATTGGCCGATTGACCGCATTGCTGCGATCAGTGCGGCTGGCCAACAGCACGCATCTGTATATTTAGCCACCGGCGCATTGGACGCCCTGCGGAGTGTAAGGAGTGCCAAGACACTGGAAGAGCAGCTGGATACGTCGCTGTTTTCGCGTCAGATCGTGCCGAATTGGCAGGATGCCACTACACTGGCAGAGTGCGCTGAGCTCATGCACAGTGCCGACGAATGCGGCGCACCTTTGTGCGCGACGACCGGCAGTATCGCTCACACACGCTTCACAGCCGCCCAGATCCTCCGCTGGCGCCGGCACCACCCGGAGCAGTATGCACAGACCGAGTCCATCCAGCTCGTGAGTAACTTTGTGGCGACTATGCTCACGGCCGGTGCCGAAGCTTGCGCGGCGCCCCTGGACCAGAGCGACGCGTGCGGAATGAATTTGTGGGATATCAAAGCATCGCAATGGAGCGCGCCACTTCTCGCGCTCGTTGATGGATCTGATGGTGCGGCATTAGCCAAAAAGCTCGGCGATGTCGCGCGCGATCCACGCCAAGTCGTCGCGCGTATCGGGACGTGGTGGCAGCAGCGGTACGGCCTGCGGCCGGAGTGCCTCGTGTGCCAGGCCACAGGCGACAACCCAGCGACTTTACAGTGCCTAGCGCCCGCCCTAGGCGAGGCTGTGCTGTCTCTTGGTACCTCCGACACGGTACTGCTGCCCAGCACGATGTATGTGCCAGACCCACAGTACCACACGTTTCAGCATCCCGTGAGTTCACACGGTACCGCGGACGAGACGCCTCCCTACTTTCTCATGCTCGTGTACAAGAATGGATCGCTCGCACGTGAATGGGTGCGCGATACGTACTGCGATGCGCAGTGGGCGAAGTTTGACGAGGCAGTGCAACAGTGGCCGACGCCCACGCAAGGCACCGCGTTCTACTGGCTGCAGCCTGAGATCCTCCCATGGGATGCGCGAGGCGTGCATCGCTTTGATGCGGCCGGCGAGCCCGTGGCCGAGTTTGCCGAGCGCACGTACAATGCGCCAGCGATGGTGCAGAGCCAGTGCCTGGCCTTTCGTACACGGATCGAGCGTGTACTAGCATCGAGCAAAACGCGTCTTTCGCGCGTGTACGTGGTGGGCGGCGCCGCAGAGAACCACACGCTGTGCCAGCTGCTAGCGAATGTGCTGGGCTGCGAGGTCGCGCGGCCGGTCGTCCAGGGCCGCTCGGCGGAGTCGGGCAGCGCGGTACCGTACAACTTTTGCTCCGTGGGCGCCGCATTCCGCGCGCGCTGGGTATGGGAGTGTGCTACGAGCGAGCAGGTATCGTGGGAGGCGTGTATCCGCCATGCCCGTGGGGCGCGCGCAGCGTACCAGGTGGTTGCTGTGCCGCAAGAAGCACAGGCCGCTGCATTTTCGGCGTTTTGTGACGCGTGGGCCGCGCTGGAGCGGCGCGTCGCCTAGGGCGGAGGTAGGTGCAGAGCGTCGAGCACGGCGGCAAGCGCGGGATTCGCGCCCCACAGGGCGCCGAGGCGCTCCATCTCCGTGCGCGCCTGCGCCTCGAGCGCCGTGAGAACCGTATGTGTGTAGTCAAAGCTGTGCGTGACGCGCGATAGGTAGTCAAGCACATACTTCTTCGGCTCGACGTGCTGCGTGCGCTGGCGGAGGATGTGCAGGAGTGTGCGGTCCGGCGCAGCTGTGCGAATCGCATGGAGGAGGGGGAACGAGAACTTTCCCTCGGTGAGGTCCTCGCAGAACCCCTTGGCGTGCGAGGAGCCGCTGTGCAGATTCATATAGTCGTCGCGGATCTGGAAGAGGAGGCCGAGCAGGTTGACGAGGGGGATGAGTGCGTGTGCGCGAGCCTCGGCACCCGCGGCGGACGCCAGAAGCTGCACGGCGATGCGGAAGAGGCCGCCCGTCTTGTTGACGACCATATCGACGTACTCGGCCTCGCTGGGGCACTGCAGGCTCTCGCGCCAGAAGAGCTCGATGCCCTGCCCGCGGTGCAGCGCGACGAGCTCGGCAGTGACGGCCGGCACGGCCCTCGGCTGCCATTGGACCATGTCGGCGACGACCTGGAAGCACACGTAGTTCGCCGTATTGATCGTCTGTGGCACGCCGTAGATGGTATGGGCGGCTGGCACGCCACGCCGCAGCTCGGAGCTGTCTTCGACGTCGTCGAGCAAGAGACTCGCCGTGTGCAGGCGGCGCACCCACTGCTTGATGCGCACGGTCGTCTCGTCGTCGTCCACCGGCAGCCACGCCTGCAGGGCATCGATGATGCGCGAGCGGATTTCCTTGCCGGGGTGCGCGTCGAGGTAGCGGTACGCCTCTGTCACGGCCGCCTCGCTCTCGTCCGGCCACGCGCGCGCGCCTGCCATGCGCGGCAGCACATGCTCGTACCACGGCGCTGCGCCGGCGGCGGGGGCAGCGCGGCCGTCGCCGCCCAGGGCCGCCTCGCTTCGCGGCATGGTCGGAGTGTGTCACGTGAAAGAAAGTGTCGGCGCTGCGCCGCCGCTCGTCTCTCTGCCGCCGTAATGAGTGCCAACAGTTTGTTCGACACGCAGTTTGTGATCAAGGAGATTGATCCAGACGGCAAAAAGTTCGACCGAGGTACGCCTTCGTCACTCACGCAGTCTCGCGCATTGTCGCGCACTCGCCCACGCTCGACATGACGCTGTCGATCGATATCGCTACGGACATCTACCCTGTGCACGTGGGCCAGTCGCTCGCGTTCCAGCTCGTGTCGTCGCTGCGCCGCGAGAAGGCCGATGCAGAGGCGGACGCAGCGGCGGACCACGACGCCTGGCGCCTCGATACAGACGACACATCGCTGGCGAAGGACTTTGACTATGTCATGTACGGCAAGGTGCGTCCGGCCTGCTGACCCAGATTTTCAAGTACGACGAGCGCAGTGCGGAGCAGGTCACGGTCTACGGCTCGTTCGGCGGCCTGCTTATGGCGCTCACCGGCTCGTTCCGCCACCTCAGCAAGATCACCGTCGGCGCCCATGTCTACCTGCTCGTCCGCTAGATGATACCCAGCGTTATAGACACGTGATCCCACCCCGCGCCCGCTCGCGGCCAGCGTGGACGCTGCGTCTGCGTGCGTTCTGTGCTGCGCCGACCGACCGTATGCCGCGCGCGCTGCGCAGTTCCCCGGGTCGCCGGTCGCGGTCGGTGCCTGATGCGTGGGACGATGCTGCCTGGGCGTCGCAGTCGGACGACGACGAGTTTGTCGCGCGCATGGCCACCGAGCCGGTCCACGACACCCGCCCGCCGCCGCCCACGCGAGGCGCGACGTGGACGCCGCTCACCCGCGACATGACGCCGCCCGCCTCGCCGCCTGCGCCACCGCNCGCCCGCTGCCGCGCCGCCTCGTGCGCCGGCCGAGCGAGCCGCGCCCGCGCCCGCGCCCGGACCGCGCGCCGACGATGCGGACGGCCTTGTGGTGCGCTGGGCCGAGCGCAGCATGCAGATGAGCTCGCCCGTCCTGGACGCGTGCGACGAGGCGCATCTCGAGGCGCTCGTGGAGGATCCGATGCACCTCCTCCGCAAAGAGGCCGTGAGCGTGCCGGTGCCCGAGCCGGCGCCGCTGACTGAGCCTGTGTATGCGACCGAGGACGTCGCGCAGACATCGATGAGCGCGTGGGCCAGCGCGGCCGCGTTCGACCCGCTCGCGACGATGAACGATGGCGTGTTTATGGCGCCGACGGCGCCGCCCCCCGCGCCGAAGCGGACCGTGCGCCTGGCGCCGGAAACGCCGGCCGTCCTGCGCCACCAAGTGTCGTCCCGCACGCTGCGCAAGCAGCAGTCCCTCCGCGACTGCCTCGCGAGCGACGATGTGGACCTGAGGGCCCTGCGCACGCTCGCGTGGAACGGCGTGCCGCCCGAGATGCGGCCGGTCGTGTGGCCGCTCCTCCTGGGCTACCTGCCGCGCACGGCGTCGATTCGCACGTCCACCCTCGCGCGCAAGCGCGCCGAGTACGCGGCGGGCGTCGAGCGGGCGTTCGCGCGCGGGACTGACGCGCTGGACCGCGCCGCCTGGCACCAGATCCGCATCGACGTGCCGCGCACCAACCCCGGGCTGCGCCTGTGGCAGCAGGCCGAGACGCAGCGCGCGCTGGAGCGCATCCTGTACATGTGGGCGATCCGGCACCCCGCGAGCGGGTACGTGCAGGGCATCAACGACCTCGCGACGCCGTTCTTCGAGGTGTTTCTGAGCGCGTACATCGACACGGACCCCGAGACGTTCGAGCTGGCGTCGCTGCCGCCGCGCGTGCGCGCAGCGCTCGAGGCCGACACGTTCTGGTGTCTGACCAAGCTGCTGGACGGCATCCAAGACAACTACATCGTCGCGCAGCCCGGGATCCGGCGGCAGCTGAGCGTGATGAGCGACGTCGTCGCGCGCATGGATGCGCCCCTGCACGCCCACCTGGCGGCGCAGGGCGTCGAGTACATGCAGTTCTCGTTCCGCTGGATGAACTGCCTGCTGATGCGCGAGATGAGTGTCAAGAGCATTATGCGCCTGTGGGACACGTATCTGGTAGGTACCTACGACTGACGCAGGCCGAGGGCACGGATGCCTTTAGCGACTTTCACCCGTTTGTCTGCGCCGTGTTCCTGCACCGCTGGCGCGACGAGCTGCTGTCGATGGACTTCCAGGGCATCATCCTGTTCCTGCAGAGCCTGCCGACGCAGGCGTGGTGCGACAAGGACGCCGAGCTCCTGCTCAGCGAGGCCTTTATGTACAAGGCGCTCTTTGGCCACAGCGCGCACCTCGGCGGCTAGTCGCCCCACCAGTCGGCGGCCGCCTTGGGCCGCGGCAACGACGACGTCGAGCGCCGCCGCGCCGGCTTCGTATGCCCGAGCGCCCGGTCCCAGGCGTCTTTTTGCGTGCGGAAGAGGGCCATCGTCGCGCGCGCGTCCTCCACGGGGCTGTGCGCGTGCCCCGCCTGCTGGATCTGGATGCCCAGCACGAGCTCGCACAGGCGGCGCAGGCCAGGGTGCTTCGTGCCCGCGATCTCGCGCAGCGGCTTGAACGACGCGGTATCGCGCAGCAGCGCGCGGGGATGCGAGAGCAGGAGCGCCTTGAGGTCGTTGTCGACCGCATGGCCCACCACGACCCGCCCGCGGAAGAGGTCCGCGACCTCCTTCTGCACCGCCTCAAACGAGGGCGCATCGCGCAGGTCCCGCGCGCGCACGCCCGACACCCAAGTACGGTAGTCAGTAACGAGCTCCTTCGGCTTGACGAAGCGGTCAAGCACGACGTGCCCGTGCCAGTTGACGATCGAGACGCGCGCAAGCACGGAGCGCGAGCCGCGCGGCCCGACACCGACCATCTCGCAGTCGACCGCAATGTAGTGCCCAATCTCGCGCTTCTCCGCGGTCATATCGCGCTCGTCGCCGAGGATGACGCGCTTCTTCGTCGCCTCGTCCAGGTATCCCTCCCACTGCTGTGCCTTGCTCGACTTCGCCGGCACGTCGCCGGTAGACCGGCTGCGCGGCAGCGCGAGCGCCAGGTCCTCGGGGCTGAGGTCCTCGGCGAACCACGGGAGCTGGGCCGTGGCGCTCGTGCTGAGGCCCGCCGTCGCCACGGACGCGCTGGCCGTGAGGACGCCAGCCGCCGGCCGTGCGCCCGCTGACGGCGCACGCGCCGGACGGACCAGCTTGGCCGCGGTCGCCACGGCCGCCGGCGCTGGAGACGCGGCGTCCGCCTCAGTCGCCGCGCGCGCCGCGCGCGCCGCACGCCGCCGTGCACGCGTACGGCTGTTCGTTCCCATTTTCTTCTTCAGTGCAATCCAGTTGCTGCTTGCGCGTTTCTGCGTGCCCATGCCCAGCACGCGCGGGAGTCGCAGCGCCACGGCCGGCCACACGATGAGGGCCGAGCAAAAAGTGCTGACAAAGCACACGCGCCGTGGCCGCCAGCGTTCAGCGACGATGATCGGGGTCGGCGTGCGGGCGCGCGCCACGGCCTCGTGGCGGGGCGTGCGAGCGTTTGCGAGTCAGGCGCCTGTTGAGCGGCGCGTCGTGTACCGCGGCGGACCGTACATGCGCAAGCCGTGGTTCTACGTGGCCGGCTCGTGCTTTGTGATCGCTGGGTACGTCGAGTGTCTGACACGAGTCTCAACTTTGGCTTTTTCATCCGCGACTACCTGTTCTGGCCGCTCATCCCGAACGAAGAGAAGGAGCCGGAGCTTGCGCCGGCCGGCTTCCGCTACTCGCTCGCGGGCGGCACAGTGCTGATTGCGTCGATGTGCGGCGCCTACTTCTGGTACGCGCCGAGCCGTATGGTGACGCGCGTGACCGTGTACCCGGCGACGCAGATGCTGGGCCTGCGCACCGCTGCGCCCCCGCCGAGCCGCTTCCTGCCGGCGTCGCTGCGCCAGCGCCCCTTTTTCCAGCGCGCAGGCGCCCTGTCGCCGGACGACCCGCGCGAGCGGCTCGTGCCGCTCGCGTCCGTGTTCCGGCTGCAGGGCTCGGCCGTGGGCAGCGAGATGAACGAGTGGTCCGAGCTGGCGCGCGCGAAGCAGCCCGTGCCGCCGGCCGTGCAGGCGCGCCTGCGCGAGTTCCACGCAGCGACGACCAAGCTGGACCGGCAGGACACGCTCATGCTGCGTGTAGGCGATGCGCGCCTCGCGTTCCAGCTGCACGCAAGCCCGCTGCGCGAGTCGCTCCTGCGCGAGCCGCCGCGCGGGCTGCGCCGCATGTGGCTCACGCTCACGAAGGGCCACACGGACTGGTCGCTCGAGCCGGGCTACACGCCGTCGCCCGCGGAGCACGCCGAGCATGTGCGGCGCACGAGCCGTGGCGACGCGGACGTGGAGCCGTGGTTCCTCGATCGCGCCAACTTTGACCAGCTATTTCCCCTGGACGCGACGCGGTACAAGCGCAAGGCGTAGCTACCAGCCCTTGGGGCGCGCCTGCGTCGTGTCGTACTGCCGGATCAGGTGCGCCTGCTCGCCCTCGGTCTGCGAGAACGCATACCCACGCGAGCGGCGCACGCGCTGCACGGCCCGCACCTGGCGGATGGATCTGGGTGAGTCGCGCAACGTACTGTTGGAAGGCGCCGGCGCGCGGATGCACGTCTTGCAGCTGGTACTTCTGCATCTCCTGCACGATGTGGTACGACTTCGGCCGGTAGGTGCGCTGCCAGAAGCGCCACAGCAGGTCGCGCAGCAGCGCCAGCGCGGGCACAAAGAGGAGCACGATCCAAAAGAGCGGCAGGCCCAATAGGCGCGGTACAATCGCAAAGCTGGGTCAGTAGACACACGTACTATTCGAGCGAGACGCCCAGCGCGGGCGCCACCGTGCCAAACACCACGAGGAAGGCGAGCGTCAGGGCGAGCGAGCCCGGGATCGCCAGCAGCGTGTAGCGCGTCCACAGGTTCGACACGAGCGCCGCCTTGCCGAGCACCGTGCCGAGCACCGTGAGGTACATCGCCGTGCCCCACAGCCACTGGTACGGCGTAAAGCCGCTGCGCTCGATCGCGTGGTCGTAAAAGGCGTATGTCACCATGAAAAAGTTGATCATCGAGTGGTACACGGCATTGAGCATCCACGCGCCGATCGCGCGGCCCGTGAAGAACGAGGGGCGGTACAGCTGCGGGTACCGCTCGAGCATGCTGGCACTCACATACTGGTCAAAGATGCCGATCACGAGCGTCGGCAGCATCGTGAAGGCCACATTGTAGAAGGACTGCGACCACGACTCGTACGCCGTCTGGCCCGAGAACCCGTTGTAGAAGGAGAACCAGAACAGCGTCACGTACAGCGTCACCGTCTTGTAGAAGCTGTACAGCACCATCTTGCTCAGCCGCGCATAGTTCCACGTTCCATGCACCAGCAGCAGCTTGCGCAGGAACCGGAACTGGCTGATCGCCACGTCGGCCGACCGCGCCGCTTGCAGACCCTCGTTCCCGCTGATGCCGACGCCGACGTGCGCTGCCTGGATCATGCCCACATCGTTCGCACCGTCGCCGATAGCGAGGAGGATCGAGTCCGTGTGCGCCTTGACCAGCTCGACCACGAGCGCTTTCTGCAGCGGCGACACGCGGCAGCAAATGACGGCACGGCACGCGGAGGCAAGACGGAGGAACGACGGCGCGAGCGACTCTTGCAGCGCATGCTGCAGGCTGCGCCCCTCAATCACCAGCGCCAGGTCGTCGACCGCCTCCGGGTGCGCATCAATCGTCGCACGCTGCTCAGAGAGCACGGCCGCCGTATCGGCAGCGGTGCTCTCATTCACAATCAGCAGACTCATCGACTCGGAGATCAGCCGGCACGAGTACCCAATGTTGATGGCCGTCTCCTGACGGTCGCCCGTAAGCACCCACACTTTGATGCCGGCCGTCTGCAGCGTAGCGATCGTCTCGGGCACGCCGTCCTGCAGCCTGTCCTCAATGGCCGTCGCGCCGAGCAGCTGGAAGCCCGTCTCGATCTCCGCCGCCGCCGCATCCAGCGCTGCAGCACGCCCATCGATGCGCGCCGCCGCCTCGTCGTACACGCGCGCCCACCGCTCGTACTCAGCGGCCGGCAGCTCGCGCGCCGCAATGCACAGCGTGCGCAGTCCCTCGGCCGCATACGCCTCCAGGTGCGAGAGCGTCGCGTCGAGGCACTCCTGCTTCGCGGCTAGGCGCGGCAGCATCACCGTATCGGCGCCTTTGCAGTAGATGTAGATGCGCCCACTCGGCTCACGGACCACCGTCGACATGCGCTTGCGCGCCGAGTTGAACTCGCACACTTGCAGCACCTGGTACTCGCGCTCCACGCCATGCACGCGCACATACACCGAGCGCGGCTTGCGCGTCGTAAACTCGTACCCCAGCGCCTGCGCGCCGGCAACGAGCGCTGCCTCGTCGGGGCTCGACGCCTGGAACACGACACGGCCGTCCTCCACCTCGGGGATCACCGTGTGACACACGGCCAGCACCGTCAGGAAGCGCTCGACCGCGTCGGCGAGCGGCCCGCCCGCCGCGCGCAGGTCCGGCAGCTCGCCCCACGCACGCTTGTCGTCGCCCGGCGCCTCGCTGCGCTTGTCCGCAAACGTCACGCCGGAAATAGAGGCCTGGCGGAACTGCATGTCGTTGCAAGTGAGCGTGCCCGTCTTGTCCGAAAAAAGGTACTCTACCTGCCCCAAGTCCTCGACGAGGTTGGAGCGGCGGCACAGCGCAGGCGTGTCCGTCGCCTCGTGGTACATCTCAAGGTCCGAGTTGATGAGCGCGGCTTGCTGGAACTTGACCACGTCCATCGACACAATCAGCGAGATGGGGATCAGGCTGTTGTACAGGATAATGTACGTGAGCACCGACTCGATGTACTTCCGCGCCCGGCTGCGCCCATCCAGCTGCGGCATCAAGTACGACGGTGCCGAGTTCTCGTACGCCATCGAGCCAATCGACGAAATGAGCGCGAGCGCGAGCAGCAGCACAAAGAGTGACAGGATGAGCGAGTTGACCTGCTTGTCCACGCGCGTGCGCTTGATGGGCGTCTTGGTCGCATTGCGAAGCAGCTTGGTATCGTGGCCCGTGAATAGGACGAGGCCAAACACCCACGGCGCATTGCGCAGCTGCGCACCGCGCAGCAGCACCTGGTCAGGACCGACAGGCACGGGCGGCCGTCCCTCGAGGTGCAGCGTGCCGTCAAACGTATACAGGCTGTTGTTCGGCGCCTCACACGCGAGGTGTCCACGCAGCGTGCCGACGGTCTCTGCCGAGACGAGCGCGGCGGTCGCAGGCGACGCCTGCTTTACCTTGAGGTTCGTCTCGCCATCCAGGTTTGCCGTCTCCACGTACGCTAGCCCCTCCGGCTCCGAGCTCGCCAGCAGGAGCAGGTCCGCGGGGAAAAAGGCGTCGCGCTCCAGACGCACCACGTCGCCGACACGCACCGCGCGCCACGGCCGCTGCGTCCAGGAGCCGTTTTCAAGCACTTGCACGAGGCGCGAGTTCATCTCGACGTCCCCTTTGTACCGCTGCCAGTCCTCCGAAAGCTCCTTCGCCGCGGCAACAAGCAGCACAATCGCCAGGGGAACGAGCGTCGTCCACCGGTTCGTCGGCGACACGCCAGGGATCTGCTGCAGGCACCCAATGAAGAGGAAAAACAGGTTCGCATACTTGGAAAACTGCTCCCACAGAAACACAGGCACAAACGTCAGGACATTGTACTTGTTCGACATGACCTGGTTGGTGCTGTAGTCGTCATTTTTGTTCGCTGCCGCATCGTTCAGCACAATCCGCCGATTCGCCGCCGGCGCGGCTCCCGTGCGCAGGCGGCGGATCTCCTGCTGGACGCGGTGCCGCAGAGATCCAAGCTGCCACCGCGCATCGGCGAGGAGGAGGGTCAGTAGCGAAGACGGCGGCGCACGCGGCGCACGCGCGCTATGCGGCGCGGCTGTCCGCAGCGCGGCGCGGACGGGCGGATCCGGCTCGTCGTCTGCAATAATGGTCTTGCTCGAGCCCATCGGGCGCAGTGGTACCTCGTCCGCATAATCCCAACCGTCTGCATCAAAGATGGTGTTCTGCGCCTTCGCCGTCGACGCACTGCGCGACAGACTCGGCCCCGGCTCGTCGACAGAAAAGAGGGACAGTCCATCGCCGTCCTTCGTGTCCAGGAGATCGTCGTCATCTGTGCCGATCAGCACATGCGTCGGCACCTCGTGTTCGCGCACACCCTGCGCGGACGGCACGCCGGCGGCCGGACGCGCGCGCCCGAACAGCGCCTCGATGTCGTCCATGAGGAGCCCCCGTGTATTACGATGTATTATTATGTAACCGTGTATAAGGTGGAGGTAATGCTACAGATCCAGGTCGCTGATGCTGGGGTGGTTGAGCGGTCGCGTGGGCGTCGTCCAGTGGAAGATGCGTTCGTCAATGTCGATGATAGTATCATTCGTGCTGCTGAAACGCGTCTTCAAAAGACCTTCGTCGTTAAACTCCCAGTTTTCGTTGCCATACGAGCGGAACCAGTTGCCCGAGTCGTCGTGCCACTCGAACACAAAACGCGCCGAGATTCTGTTATCAGAGTAGCACCACAGTTCCTTCATCATGCGCAGGTCAAGCTCACGGCCCCACTTGAGCTGCAGAAACCCGGCGATCTCATCGACTCCGTGCAGCTTGGCATTGCGGTTGCGCCACACAATGTTGGGTGCGTACGACTGCAGCAGACCGTCCACATTGCGCGTGTTCCAGTAGTTTTCGTATTCGCGCACCTTTTGAGTGGCGGACTCTAGTGTAAACGGTGGCGCAATGGACGACATGGCGTCGTAAGACACGGGGCGGCGGAGGTCTTCGTTGCATCGAGTTCGGCCGACAGATCAAGGATCGCATGACTGGCGCAACGCCGCGATGGTCTTGCGCTCATGGCACCGGCCAGCCCCGACGGCGCAGACGCAGCGACAGGCGGCGCAGCGGCGCCGTCACGCACGGATGCTGCACCTGCATCCGAGCCC
Organism: Malassezia sympodialis ATCC 42132; assembly: GCF_000349305.1. Taxonomy (NCBI): domain Eukaryota; kingdom Fungi; phylum Basidiomycota; class Malasseziomycetes; order Malasseziales; family Malasseziaceae; genus Malassezia; species Malassezia sympodialis. The sequence continues at coordinate 8,199 of NW_017387816.1, read as the reverse complement.
ATGGAACAGGATGTGCCTAGTCACCCAGCACCATCGAAGGAGGCAGCCGTCGACCGCCAGCGCCACCGGCGCATGATGGGCATGCTGCACTCGACACTGGCACACGCGCACACGCGCCCACGTGCGCCTGGACGCACAGAGAGCGCATCTGTCCAGGAGGGCGATGCGCCTCGCCCCGCGCGCGTGGCTGACCAGGCTGCTGTGGCTGAGGAGCGGCGCGCCCACGACGCGGAGCGTGCGATGGTGCGCCGCGACGTGCAGCGTGTGCATGAGTTGGCCGAGAAGCTCGCTGCGTATGAGGCCGCGCACCGCACGGCGCGCGCAAGCAAGCGGCGGCTCTCGTCGTTCCTCGTGACGCACACGACGCGGCGCTCAGCGGTGCGGGCGCCGCGTGACTCGGCGGAGACGGCTGCAACGCAGGTCGCGCGGATCGTTCCGTCCGTGCCGCTGGGCAGCGGTACGCACGACGACTACGAGATTTACTACCTGCCACGCACGCTGCTGCCTGCCCAGGAGGACGAGCTTGACGAGCAGGAGGAGCAAGTCGACGGAGAGATGGAGCGCGCAGACGACGAGTGGGATCGCCTGCGTGACGCACTGGAGGCGGAGCTGCGCGAGATCCAGCAGCGCCTTGCGCAGCACCACGTGCAATGGTGACCTACTGGGCCTTCTTCTCTGTCTGTGCGGAAAACTCGCGCAAAAGCGTGCGCGACGGGTCGTGTGGCTGGACGCGCTGGACGTATGGGATCCAGCCATAGCGCACGACAAAGTTGTCGGGGTGCTCCAAGTATGTCATGACGATAACCTCGATCGACAGCAGCAGGAGGTACGCGCCGCAGCCGGTGAAAATGTGCCACCAGCCGTGGCCCTCGAGCAGGATGGCCAAGGGGTACCCGATCTTTTCACGCGCCACGCGCAAGTGGCCGCAAAAGATGTTGTCCAGGTTCCAGATACCAAAGCCAATGAGGAACAGCACGGTGCCGGCCTGCTCGAGGAAGCGCGCCTCAGCGCGGCGGCGGCGCGCAGCGTCCGAGACGTTGAGGGGCGCACGGGGGTGCACCATGATGTAGATCGCATGCAGGATTGTCACGACCATGATCGACGCATAGGCCACCTGGTGGAAGACGGGGTCGCCGTTGATCACGTACGCCACCGTGATCCACGTAACGAACGCCAGGATGATGGTCGGCAAAATAAAGCGGTTCACCTTACGCCCAAAAAAGAGCGTCTGGTCCAGCATGGACCATGTCATGTAGCTGCTCGCCCAGATCATCGGCAGCTCGTCGAGCAGCTGCGCCTCAAACTTGAGGGTCATGTGGAACAGGAACGAGCCGAAGCCGACAATCCCGATACCGAGCGCACATCCGTAGAAGCGCGGCGCGAGGCGCTCCGTCGACACACGGTATATGCCGTACGCGGACAGCGACAGGAAGAGCAGGTTCGTGAGCTGTTGTCAGGCGAACTCGTGCGACCTACCGAGTTGACCGGCTCAGCTATGTACTTGGTCCATTGGTACTTGCGCTCACACCACAAGAGCGTGCTGGTCACAGGCCCCCAAAAGCCCTCGGGAATCGGGTCCGTTTCAGGCCACCAGCTCATCGTCGGACGCACCGAAGGCCGACACGGCTTCCGCTCCGACCGCCCATCCCACGTGCATGTGGAGTCTATGCAACTACCGCTGCTCGTACAGGCCCAGGACCCGTGCCTCGATGCCATCGCCGATCCAGCGGACGTCCTTCGGGCCAATAGCGCCAATGAGCTCCAGGCTATCGCGCTCGGCATGGTGCAGCTTCACATAGTCCGTCTGCGGCGCCATGGGGTTCTGCGACTGGTTCACCAGCGCAGCGCCACCGCCGAACGCGGCCATATCGCGCATCGAGTCGGCCGCTGGTGTGAGTCGCGCAGCGTACCTTGAGAGTTTCCGAGCACGAGGCGGTAGATCGCATCGAGACCGTAGAGATTCAGGAAGTACCAGCTTAGCGACGACACCCACGAGACGTTCAAGTCCGACGTATCGACGTCGCGCTGGAGCATGATTTTGAAGCGCTGCGTAAGCGGGAAAGGCAGGCGCGCTGGGTCAGTCGCTGCTACGCACTGATCACAAAGCCCGTGAAGAAAAAGTTGATCCAGCCCATAATGACCGTCTGCGGGATCATCATCACGAGGCTCTTCTTCGCCATATCCATCATGCCCTCCATGGACGACTCGTTGAACGGCGACTCGGGCAACTCGTCAGGCTGCCGGTTCGCCGCCTTTTCCGCCGCCTGCTTCGTCTCGGGAGCCAGGTACGTGCCGTCATCGAGAACGCGCGAGAGGAACGACTTGCGCCCCTCGACCGCCGTCGGCGGGATCGCTGGGTAGTTCATACGCAGCGTCGCTGAGCGCGAGAGAATGTGCCTGCGTCAGACTGGGGTACGTACTGCTGCCGGGCGGCCGTGAGGGTCGACAGTTTCGGCTTTCCCTCGAGCAGTTTCATGAGGTTGTTCCGGAATATGCCGACCAGAACCATGACCAGCGTGATGGGCAGGAGCACCCAGTCGCGCAGGGCGCTATCGAGGAGCAGCGACTGCTCCATCGTGGCGACAAGGCACGAGCGCCGCGCGGACGACGGTGCCGTATCACGTGGTGTGGAGGTCCGCCGGCGCGGCGCGACGCGCGGCTCGATCGGACCACGATGTCCATCAAGGTGCGTGGCGCGTCGCTCACGCGCAGTCGCTCACGATCCATGGGTTCAAGTCGTTCCGGGATCCTGTGACGATCAACTTGCGCGAGGATGGGCTGAATGTGGTCGTCGGTCGCAACGGCAGTGGGAAAAGCAACTTTTTCGCCGCGATCCGATTCGTGCTCGGCGACGCGTACACGTCGCTCTCGCGCGAGGAGCGGCAGGCGCTCCTGTACGACGCATCAGGCGCGACATCGACGACGCTCTCGGCGTTCGTCGAGGTCACGTTCGATAACAGCGATGCGCGCTTCCCGCTGCCAGGCGACGAGGTCATATTGCGGCGCACCGTGAGCCTCGCGCGCGACGAGTATGCCATCGACCGCAAGGCCGCGACGAAGCAGGAGGTCGCGAGCCTGCTCGAGTCCGCGGGCTTCGCCACGAGTCACCCGTACTACATTGTGCCGCAGGGCCGCATCACGCACCTCACCAACGCCACGGACGCTGAGCGTCTCGCGCTGCTCAAGGAGGTGTCGGGCACACGCGTCTACGAGCAGCGGCGCGCGGAGAGTCTGGATATTCTGCGGTCTACAGATGCGCGGTACCACGGCTCTGCCGAGCTGCTCGCGCAGCTCGAGTCGCGCATGGACGAGCTGGCCAAGGAGCAGGGCGAGCTGCAGAAGTTTTATGCGCGCGACAAGGAGCGGCGGTGCCTCGAGTACACGATCTACCAGCGCGAGCTCGCGGACCTGGCCGACATGCTTGAAACGGTACGTTGCGCAGCTAACCCCAGCTCGAGAATGAGCGGCGTCGCGACGTGGACGAAAGCAACACGCGCCGCGCCGCGTGGGCGCGGCAGGACCAGGCAGTCGCGGATCTCGAGGGGCGCGCGCAGCACGTTCAGCAGGAGCTCGAGCAGGTTGCACTCGAGCAGACACAGCTCGAGCAGGAGCGGCGCGAGCTCGCGCGCTCACAGGCGCAGCTCGACAGCCGCCTCGATGACCTGGGCGGGGCGCCCGAGGAGCGCGCGGCACTGGAGGCGGCGCTTGCGGACGTCGATGCGCAGGTCGTGGAGCGCGAGCGGGCGCTGGCAGAGCGTACACGCGCACATACCGAGGCGGTACAGGCGCTCGAGGCGCAGCGGGCGGCGCTGGAGCACGATCGTACCCGTTTGGCGGCGCTGTATGCGAAGCAAGGGCGCGCCGCGCACTTTCAGAGCGAGGCGGAGCGCGATGCCGCGCTCGACTCGGAGCTGGCCGAGCTCGATGCGCAGGCCACGGCGCTGGGCGAGGCAGAGCGCGAGGCGCGCGAGGCGTGTGCATCCGCCCAAGCGCACCATGCGTCGTGCGTGGAGCGCCGCGTGGCCCTGGAGGCCGAGCTGGCGACGCGCGCCAACGCTGTGGGCGAGGCGCAGCAGCAGTGGCGTGCGCTGCGGGACGAGCGCGAGTCGCTGCTCGAGCAGAAGAAGGAGCTGTGGAAACAAGAGGCGCATACCGCTGCGGCGCTCACACACGCTAAGGACCAGCTGAGCAGCGAGCAGCGGACGCTGGCAAGCACGATGGACCGCGCGACGGCGGCGGGACTGCAGAGCGTGGAGACCATGGCGGCGCGTGAGGGCATCACCGGCGTGTACGGCCCCCTGTACCAGCTGTTCACGGTGGACGACCGGTACAAGACGGCCGTGGAAGCCACGGCCGGCGCCTCGCTCTTCCACATGGTCGTCGACACCGACGAGACGGCGGCGCGGCTCCTTGCGCTGCTGCAGCGCGAGAAGAGTGGGCGTGTGACGTTTATGCCGCTCAACCGCCTGCGGCCGCCGGACACGCACTACCCGCAGGCGCCCGACGCGGTGGTCATGCTGCGCAAGCTGTCGTTTGACGAAAAACTGCTGCCTGCGTTCAAGCAGGTGTTTGGCAAGACGATCATCTGCCCGCGCCTCGATATCGCGGCCGCGTACGTGCGCAGCTGCCAGGGCTTGAATGCGATCACGCTCGACGGCGACCAGGTCGACCGGCGCGGTGCGCTGAGCGGCGGCTTCCACGACCCGGGCCGCTCGCGGCTGGATGCGGTGAAGAGTGTGCAGACGTGGCTGGCGCGTGTGGATGCCGCACAGACGCTGCTCACGCAGCAGCGGCGCGAGCTGAGCGAGCTGGAGCAGCGGGTGACGCAGCTGTACAGCGACATGCTGCGGTGCGAGGCGCAGCGCACGCAACTGCAGGACGAGCGCGCGGTGGCGCTCGATGACCTGACGTGGCAGCGGCGCAGCGAGGCAGATGCGGCGGCGCGCGTTGAGCGCATGGAGCGGGCGGCGGCGACGCGCGCGATCGACTGTGCGAACCTCGCCACGAAGCGTGCGGCGCTCGAGAGCGAGAAAGGCACGCCCCTCGAGGACCGTCTCACGGCGGCGGAGCGCGCGGAGCTCGGCGCACTCGTCGCGCGGGAGCGCGAGGCGCCGGCGGCGCTCGCGGCGCTAACGCGCAGGGCCATGGAGCTGGGCGAGGCGGCGCAATTGCTGAGCAGTGAGCTGGACGAGCGGCTGCGCCGCTCGCATGCGGCCCTGGAGCAGCGTCTCGCGCGTGCGGACGATAGTGCGCCGCGGGGCGAGGCGGCGCAGGCGCTGCATGCGTCGCGGGCCACGACCGAGTCGCGCCTGCAGCAGGCGCAGGCGCGGCAGGACGCGCTGCAGGCGGAGCTGGCGTCGCTGCAGGCGCGGCTGGAGCAGGCGCACAACGACGGCGAGGTCAATGCGGATGTCGCGCGGCAGCGGGCGGCGGCCGAGCGGCTCGCCGCGCGAAAGCAGCGGCTGCTCGAGCAGCGTGCGCGGTGCAACGAAAAGATCCGGGACCTGGGTGTGCTGCCGGAGGACGCGTTCCAGAAGTTCCAGCGGCACTCGACCGAGCAGCTGGCGGCGCAGCTGCACAAGGCGCGCGCGGCGCTCGACGAGGTGGCGCATGTGAACAAGCGCGCGGTCGAGCAGTTCCACAGCTTTGCGAAGCAGCGGGACACGCTGCTGCAGCGCCACGAGGAGCTGCAGTCGTCGCAGACGTCGATTCGCGAGCTGATCGAGGTGCTCGACGCACGCAAAGAGGCGGCGCTGCAGGCCACGGTCGAGCAGGTGGCCTCGCACTTTGCCGCCGTCATTGCGCAGCTCGTGCCGGGCGGGCACGGCGAGATGCGCCTGCACGACGCGGGCGTGGCGCTGCAGGTGGCGTTCCCGCCGCAGCGCCACGCGGTGCGCATGGCGCAGCTCTCGGGCGGCCAAAAGTCGCTCGTGGCGCTCGCGCTGGTGTTTGCGATCCAGCGCAGTGACCCCGCGCCGTTCTACCTGTTCGACGAGATCGACGCGAACCTCGATACGCAGCACCGCACCGCCGTCGCGCAGTGCATCCAGGAGCTGGCGCAGGACGCGCAGTTCGTCACGACGACGTTCCGCCCCGAGCTCGTGGAGCGCGCGAGCCGCTGGTTCGGCGTGCTGTTCAGCGCGCACAAGGTCAGCTCCGTGGTCGAGATCGCGCGCGAGGATGCGCGGGCGTTTGTAGAAGCCGTCGATACGTAGTCTATGCGTCTACGTCCATCGCGCCCTGGCGCGCCGCGCCCTTGCGGGGCTTGTGGCGGCGGCGGTACGCGGGCCGCGCCATTTTCTCGGCGGCCGAGCGCGGCCCGCTGTCCGCGAGGCGCTGCGCAAGGGGCAGGCTGCCGAGCCGGTCCTTGAGCGAGGGCGCCGCCTTGGTCGGCGCCGGGGCATCGCGGCGGCTCAGGATCCGCTCCGTTTCCGCGAGGTACTTGGCCTCGGCCTGCGCGAGCTGGCGGAGCACCGGGAGGGGCAGCTGCTCCTCCTCGAGGCGCGGCGTGACGGTCTGCGCCTTCTCCTTGCGCGTGCGCGGCGCCGCCGGCGCCGGCGGCGCCTCGAGCGCGACGTGCAGGACGCGCCCGTCGGCCAGCACGCCGTCGTACTGGCGGCACGCGGCCTCGGCGGCCGCACGCGACTCGAACGACACGCGGAAGGCAAGCGCATGACTCGGCAGGTCCGGCATGTTGTGTCGCTGGCGTCAGGGGGGCATACGTACGCGCACTTGGACGAGGCGGCCGAGCGGCTCGAACGTCAGCTTCACGTCCTCGAGCGAGGTGCCCTGCGCGACGTTCGCCACAATCACATTCGTCGGTCCCGACGTGCCCTTAATGCTCATTTCACGCGGCGCGCGGCGCGCAGCGCCACCATGGCGCCCGGCGCCCGGCGCCCTACGCGTGCCAGCCGGCTGATCGACGTCCATCGCGAACCGCGAGACGGGCGTGAGGGGAACTATGCCTCCACATGGGCTCTACTCTAGCTAGGCGGCCTCCTCGGCCAGCGCCCGCAGCGTCTCGCGCACGGAAGAGAGGAGAGGGGGCGGCCGACTGGGCGGCGAGAGGGGGGTGTCATCGGCGCCCTTGGCATAGAGCGCCAGTCTCGTAGGCGCCTTGGGCCCGTCTGGGTCGTGCGAGCCCACAAGGAAGCAGCCCTCGCGCACATCGACGCCGCGCTGCCGGAGCAGCGCGTGCAGTGCCTCGGCCGCATCGGGGGCGTCGCCGGTGTCGTGCAGCTGCGGCGCATGCGCCGCGGCCCACGCATCGAGGCAGGTGGGGCGCAGGTGGTCCAGCAGCGACGGCGAGCGCTCCGTGCCAGCACAGTACACGACGACGCGCCGCTGGCGCCGCGACGCGCTGCTCCCCGACGACAGCGACGAGAGGGTGGGCGACGCACTCGAGCACAGCGACGGCATCGATGCGTCGCTCGAGTCGGCCGGCGTCGAGCACCGCCACGACTTGTCGTCGAGGTCGTCGGGCGCCGCCGGCCCGGGCGCCACGGGCTCCGACAGCACCGTGCACAGCACCGTGTCGCTGCCAGGCGCCACGTGGACGCGCATCTGCATCGCCGCCTCGTCACGCACGAGCGCGGCCTCCTTGTCCGCGGGCGCGCCGCCCTCCGGCGCCGCCTGCGACATTTTGATCATCATTTCGCCGACCGTGCGGACGAGCGAGAGCGACTCGTCCCGCGCGCCCTCGGGGGCCGGCGCCGGGGGCGCAGCGCGCGCGCGCGCGAGCTCCGCGCGCAGGTGCTCGCACTCCTTCTGGGTGGCCGCGAGCTGGGCCGACACGTCGTAGGGCTTGGCCTTGAGCGGGACATCGTCGCCCATGATGCTCTCGACGATCATCGTGCCCTGCTGCGTCACGACCTGCTGCAGCGTCGCGCGCAGCTCGTCTGACTCGTACTGCAGCTGCTCGCCCAGCGGCGTCGCGCTCAGCACGCGGTCGAGGCCGTGCTGCGTGAGCACGGCCATGGGCGAGGCCTCCGTCGCGTGCTCCAGCGAGCTCCACAGCAGCCACGAGAGGCGCGCGAGCGCACGGCACTTGCACGCGAGCTCTTCAAACTGCTCGCGCTTCCGCTGGCGCGACAAGAAGGCCGCCGCCCGGTTCTTCACGAGGCGCGCCTCGCGCTTCGTCAGGCCCGACGTGTCCGGCGGCACGAACAGCGACGAATGCTTCGCCGACGTGTCGATCAC